>NC_057413.1:15720949-16020949 GCF_019320065.1 Cervus canadensis
GCCATTTTCTTGTGGATCCTCCTGACCCAGGGGATTGAACTCGCATCTCCTACATTGCAGGTGGATTCTTTACCGCTGAGTCACCGGGGAAGCCATGAGATGGTGTATAGGATTTGAAAATTTAAGAGATTTCTCTGAAGGCAAGCTTAGTCCTGTAAGGAAAGGCTGAAAAATTATAGCAGTATTATTCGATTAGTTTGGGTCTGCCCTGCTGTTGGCATCTGCTTTGTTTTCTATATTGTCTTTGTGCCCTTTGCTGTCCATTTAGAGAAATAGACTACATGGAATCCTAGCCGAGGCAGAAACCAAATGGAAGTGGTGAGTGTTTCCCACTCGACTCTAAAGACAGTGCATAGGTCTGTTGCCCGCCAAAAATAGATGTAGTTTATAGTATGTTCAACTCCATGGCTCATATTTTTTCATTTCCTCTTCCCAGATGAATAAATCGGGAGGAAAGAGAAAAAATTACCCCCATAAAAAGTACATTTTCCCCTCTATGTTCAATTATGGAGGGACATCTATAAACACAGGCATAGAGCCCAGAGGAAAGGAGATATTTTCGAAATGTTGTCTGAGAGTCACTTTAGCTTCCAAATAAAAATTGTTTGAAAATACATTTAGGACATCTAAGCAGAAATATTGACATATGGTATGTGATATTTGGCTGAGTTCATGGATGATATATGGGCCTGCCTGAAGGAGCTTTGCTGGTAATTGTATAACCTAGGAAGAGACTGATTGTCAGAAACACAGGCATTCAAGGATCTGTGGAAACTTAATGGTCATGTAGGAGAATTTATTTGGTGATTGAAGGAGTGTAACTTATACAGAATAGAAATAAAATTAATGAGACTTTTTAGAAATAGCTGAACTATTCAGTTTATGTTTTTGCAACTTCTAAAACATGCTACTTTCTAGGTCTTCAGGAACCACAGCAAAAATGTGCCCTTTGTCAATACCTACTGTTGAATTCTGCCTTCCAGGCTGTTTAGGGTACAGCACTTATTTGTCCATCACAGTTTTGCTTCTAAAGCACAAGTCATATGTGCTTATAGCATATTTAAAGTTACACGACCAATAGATTTATGAGAGACAGCAAGGATTGCAACAGTTCATGCTCAAGCCTGTATGTGCTGGAGAAGTAAAGTTTCAAAGAGATAGTATAGTTTATTGGAATGTACATTTAGTTAAACTTAGGAAACTTGGTTTCTACTTTTGCCATGGAGTTTTATGAGTTTAGATAAGTGACATAATCATTCTTGGATTTATTTATATATCTCTAAAATATTACATATATTTATCTCTTATATATATATATATATATCTAAAATATTAAAAAGCAGAGACATTACTTTGCCAGCAAAGGTCTGTCAAAGCTTTGGTTTTTCCAGTGGTCATGTATGGATGTCAAAGTTGAACTATAAAGAAAGCTGAGCGCTGGAGAATTGATGCTTTTGAACTATGGTGTTGGAGAAGACTCTTGAGAGTCCCTCCCTTGGACTGCAAGGAGATCTAACCAGTCTATCCTAAAGGAAATCAGCCCTGAATATTCATTGGAGGGACTGATGCTAAAGCTGAAACGCTGATATTTTGGCCACCTGATATGAAGTACTGACTCATTGGAAAAGACCCTGATGCTGGGAATGATTGAAGGTGGGAGGAGAAGGGGACAACAGAGGATGAGATGGTTGGGTGGCATTACCAACTCAATGGACATGAGTTTGAGTAAGCACTGGGAGTTGGTGATGGACAGGGAGGCCTGGTATGCTACAGTCCATGGGGTTACAAAGAGTCAGATAGGACTGAGCAACTGAACTGAACTGAAAATGGAAGGAGAGTCTGGTTGATTTCCAAGGTTTCTTCCTTTTCTGACTATCAAATGAATCCCACTGGGATTAAAAAACCTGGAGTTAAAAAACCCATTTTCCATGCTAAGAGTAATGGCTGAAATATCTATGAAATTATATAAAAAGTATCTAAATCAATGATCTTTTTCTTTTTTTCAGCTTTATGGAAATATAATTAGCAAATAAAATTGCAAGATATTTAAAATGTACATGATAATTTAAATAGCTATACATTATGAAAGAATTCCTCCTATCAGATTAGTTAACACATTTATCACCTCACCTATTTACCACTTAAAAATCATTTTTGGTGAGAACATTTATTTTATACTCTCTTGACAAATGTCAATAATACATTACAAACCATCATCACTATGTTATACATCAGATCCTCAGACCTTATTCATCTTAGAGGTTAAAGTTCGTACTCTTTTACTAAATTCTTTTGTCATTGATTTTTTAGCATTTATTTTTATGCAATCTGAGACATATTCTTATATTTATGGTTTTGAATTCAGGAAAAAAGATGTCCCCCTCCTGTTGTAAACACTTTAGTGATATGTCCTTGAGGAACCATCTTTATCTAGCAGCTCCATAACCACCTGTATCATTGTCCAAAAACAAGACGATTTACACAACAGGTAAGGAAAATAAAGAGAGCTTAATGAACTTAAGCGGTTATTGGAAGTTGTACTAGAGTAAAGGATTACTGAACAGGAATAGCAAAACCTGTTGGAGACAGGCAAGAGCAGGGAGTGATGAACACATTTAGGTCCAAGGTCCACAGGACAAAGGAAGAGAGTGGACACTGCAGTCTCTAGAGAGACTTGTATATAGCTGCAGCTGAAGGCGAGAACCTCTGACCAGGGCTCTAGTCTTCAGTGAAGAAACTTGGCCACTTCCCAGCAGAAGAGGAGTCAGAGGAAAGAATCAAATCCACTAATCTCTTTCGCCACTGACTCCAATCTCTTGCTAGTGTCTCCCATTGGCCAAACTCTAGTAGAAGTCAGAGGCCAGGAGAGCCAGAGGGGATGCAGTCTGGTCTGGTCACTCTCCAGAGGTTCATAACATGAAAGAAAATGATCAAGAGTGGTTCTAGAGGCACAAAAAAAGAATATCAGATAACCCATTGTTTCTATGTGATAGAAATGTTTTATCCTATAAATGTAGTTATACTTGATTTTGATAGACCTTTAGAATGACCCTTGTCATGATTAATGGGAAAGGTCAGTTTCTGATTTGGCTTTGACTTGGGTATTTGTCACTATATTGCTGTTGTGACAATATTATTGCTGGGACCCCAACTGACTGTATCGCTGATTTACTTACACTCTTTTAAGAGGTAGGTATGTGACCAGACTTAGGAAGAAAGGGACTAGAAACATATCACGATGTGTTATTATAATATTGTTGGATTCAGTTCAGGTGATATGCACATTCTGTTCTGAATGAGTATACTTTCTGTTTCAACAAACTGTAAGTCTTGTATCTCTACATTATTTCTCTTTACAAATGGATTTATATAATTATACCCATATTATATTTTACTTATTCTTATAGGCCATTGCTCTGCTTTTGTTAGGACCTGAGATTTAAACCCTTGAAAAAAAGAAATCTATTGTAGAGTTTGAATTATATTGCAGTATCTGAATTGATGGAATAATAAAATGACTAATGATGATTACTTATTTGAAATTACAAAATTTTATATATGCATATGCATATGAAGAGAGATATTCACATATAATTTTATTCTCGGCCCCTTATGGTATTCTGAGAGCTTTGGTTTAAATTATATGTAAAAGAAATTATTTTATTATGACAGTTAAACAACTGTGGTTGTTATAATTAAGTGTGGGCATACTGAATCCATTAGTCCAGGGGCCGTTAAATTGCATGTCCTCATCCCTTTGAGAAGAGAATAATAGCATTTCTATGACTGTTTATCTCACTCATTTAATTTATATTTTGTGTATATTTTTAAAATATCACACTATATTAGAATAGCAATGCATATGTAATATTTTTGTGTTATACAATTTGAGTCACTGACAATGTGTTGAAAAATGAAAATAATTTGGAAATTAGTTCTTTTGGAAACAGAAAATTATCAAAATTTGCTGCATAAAATGTTACTTAATTTGGGAGTAGTGTAGTTTAGAAAGTAGTTTGTTAGTTGCTCAGTCATGTCTGACTCTTTGCTATCCCAAGGACTGTAGCCCACAGTCCATGGAATTCTTCAGGCAAAAATACTGGAGTGGGTAGCCTTTCCCTTCTCCAGGGGATCTCCCCAACCCAGGGATCAAACCCGGGTCTCCTGCATTGCAGGCGGATTCTGTATCATGTGACCCACCAGTGAAGCCCAATTTACCCCCAAATTATTTATGAAATCATTTCAACTGAAGAGAGGGAAAATGTTCAAAATAATCATGTTTGCATGAGTTTGCATAAAGCCTCAGGGATGGAAATATTTTTGAAGTTGGGCAGAAGAGCAAGAGACCTGATTGTAAAGGGTAAATAAACCTTGAATCTGGAACGTAAGAGAGCAAGTTTGCTGCCCTCAGTGGGTTCCTACTTGTTTTTTTAAATCACCTCCTTTTCTTCACCTTTACTCCCTAAGTCACCTCTTCTGCTTTACTATTTCTTTTCCCGTAGTACAGATACAGGTCACCTGTTAACATAACTCTACAGTGTACTTGGACCCATGTTTTTTGTGGGTTATCTGTCTTCCCTGGTGGCTCAGATGGTAAAGCGTCTGCCTACAATGCAGGAGACCCGGGTTCAATCCCTGGGTTGGGAAGACCTCCTGGAGAAGGAAATGGCAACCCACTCCAGTATTCTTGCCTGGAAAATCCCATGGATGGAGGAGCCGGTTAGGCTACAGTCCATGGGGTCGCAAAGAATCGGACACGACTGAGCGACTTCACTTCACTTCTGTCTTCCCCAGCTAGAATATAAGTTCCATGAGGACGTGTCTGCCTGTCTTGTTTACTGATGTAAACCAAGCACCTATAAGCGTGCTTGAGTCAAGTGGGAATTAAGAAAATATTTGTTACATGACCAGTGGCAGAGTACTTTGGGCTTCTCTGGTGACTCAAACCGTAAGGAATAACCTGCAATGTGGGAGACCTGGGTTTGATCCTTGGGTTGGGAAGTTCCCCTGGGGGAGGGCATGGCAACTACTCCAGTATTCTTGCCTGGAGAATCCCCAGGAACGGAGGAACCTGGAGAGCTACAGTCCATGGGGTTGCAAAGAGCTGGACATGACTGAGTGACTAAGTACAATGTAGCACAGCAGGGTACTTTAGTGACTGAACAACAATATAGTTTCAGAATTTAGTGGTTTTTATTAGCTATTGTAACTAAACTGTTCTGCAGTTAATGATGCAAGGTTAAGGTGCTTTTCCGTTCTCTTTATCAGCATAAACATAAAGTACATTTGGAGATAAGGTTTTAGACACAATATGCTAGCTAGAATGTATCTTTGAAAAAAAAAAAACCCAAATAATGTTAGTTGCTTTCTTTATCCAAAAATAAGTATATTCCTTTAAGAAAAGAGTCCATATATAGGTGTGTGTACATTTGTTTGTACATATATGTATATAAACCAATATATGTTTGACATATAAAACAGTGATTGTATGATCATCATACATCTATTACATATATAATGTTATATTAGTTTTAGGTGTACAGTGTAATTATTTGATACATGTATATATTGCAAAATGATCACCACAGTAAGTCTGGTTAACATCTGTCATGATATAGTTACAAGATTTTTTCTTGTGATGAGAATTTTAAGATCTCTTAGCAACATTCAAACATGCAATAAGTATATTCATTTTTCAATTTAGTGCAGTTAAGTGGGACAAGTCATTCCGAGTCTTAGCATCAAAGAATCATGTTTGAATAGTAGAATTGAATAAGATTTCTCAGTTCCAATTCATATAGAGCTTTCTTGAAAAATCCACCCCTGATTAGGCCCACCTGGCTGCCATCACACTTGGTATGGTGTGCAGGCGGAGATCTGTCTTTAAAGCGTGTTTCTTTTCCACTTGTCCATGCATTTCTTCCTCAACATCTTTCATTGCCTCATCTGTCTTCCTTGTATTTATTATCAAAATAGGTTATAATTATGGCAGAAGACGTCTAAGTAGCTAGAGTTTCATCTCCTGCATTTTGGAAAGAGGCTCAGAAGGAGTTCTTCCAATATTAGAGTTTTACTTTCAGGAGATTACAAAGATTTTCAGTTTCAAGAGTCCATCAATATGAATATTATTTTAGGACTGAACACTTTTGATTATTTGAGTAGTTATTAGCTGACCTTCTGCTGAGAGTAAGGCAATGAAGGGATAGTAAACAAGTGTGGATTCAGGTGAAAGGAATGAGAAACTCTTGGAGGAAATAGACACATGTTTAAGGAGAGCATTACTTACGTTTTGTTTAGGATTTGGGTTAGGCTGGCTCTGTAAAGGAATGGGTTGTTTTCATTTTATTTCCATTCATCCTCTATGCTTTACAATGTACATCTTATTTAAGTGTTGAAAGTGACCAGTGACTTACTGCTTGTTATCGCTGGGTAGTCGTGCTTTGGTTCTGGTATTTGATAGAGTCTAGCAGAGACTATTGAGTGTACTTATTTTGTGATTTGCTGCAGTGACTTAACATTTTTTGATGATTTCTGGTACAAAGTGAATGAAATACAGGAAAATAAAGTTCAGATGCTTTTGGACAAAGCCTTCGTTTATCTCCTTCCTTCTCTCTGACTTTCCAGCCATTTATTTACTCATCTAGTCCCATGTTCTTGGATGCGTTTTGACTCTTAATGTCTGCCTCATTCTGTCTGTGTGGTTAAGGCCTATTTCTTTTTCTATGTCTTTCCTATCCTTTGCTTCTTTTAGCTTGGCAGAGCGCTCTTTGATTTTCCTTTAGTGTCATAATATTCGCAGCTGTTTCTGGGCTGCTGCTTTTTCGCTATCAGTCTCATCACCCACAGCCTGTCAGTACAGGTTAATATTTCTTTTTGTCAATTCTGGACATACTGCTCTCTTGCACTAAAATTTCCTGTTGCCTTGCAAAATCATTACAAACTCTCCAATTTGGCATAAATGATCCTCCCTAATGCATAAACAATCCTTATGGGATTCTCTCCATTGTAACCCTGCAATAATGTATGTTGCACATCATGGCAGCATAATGATGAGAGATGTATGTGTGTTAAAAAAAATGAATATTTCTTGTGTGTTTGTCAGACTTGATTATTCACTGATACCTTATATTGCTATATATATTAATATCTCAGCTCCTTTAGTCCCTGATGTAGTAGATATGTACATCATAAGATGATCCTAAATGAATTGACAGATATTCTGTCTTCCTATTTTGGCATATTAGGATCCCATCAGTCTTTCAAAACTCTATCATACAGCCATCACAGTGGTGTTACTACAAAAACTCCTTGTTCTCACATCTAGATGGCTCCTAGCTGTACTTCAATCCACTATAGCACGTTGTTTGACATCACTTCTTATCCTTACTTTGCTCTGCCATCAGTTCAGTTCAGTCGCTCAGTTGTGTCCGACTCTTTGTGACCCCCTAGACTGCAGCACACCAGGCCTCCCTGTCCATCACCAACTCCCGGAGCTTCCTCACACTCATGTCCATTGAGTCGGTGTTGCCATCCAACCATCCCATCCTCTGCCATCCCCTTCTCTTCCTGTCTTTAATCTTTCCCAGCATCAGGGTCTTTTCTAGTGAGTCAGTTTTTCACATCAGGTGGCCAAAGTATTGGAGTTTCAGCTTCAGTATCAGTCCTTCCAATGAATATTCAGGACTGATTTCCTTTAGGATTGACTAGTTTGATTTCCTTGCAGGTCAAGGGACTGTCAAGAGTCGCCTCTAACACACATAGTTCAGAAACAGCAATTCTTTGGCAGTCAGCTTGCTTTATAGTCCAACTCTCACATCCATACATGACTACTGGAAAAGCCATAGCTTTGACTAGACGACCTTTGCTGACAAAGTAATGTCTCTGCTTTTTAATATGCTATCTAGGTTGGTCATACCTTTTCTTCCAAGGAGCAAGCACCTTTTAATTTCATGGCTGCAGTCACCATCTGCAGTGATTTTGGAGCCCCCCAAAATAAAGTCTGCCACTGTTTCCAGCTATTTGCCATGAAGTGATGGGAACAGATGCCATGGTCTTCATTTTTTGAATGTTGAGTTTTAAGCTAGCTTTTTCATTCTCCTCTTTCACTTTCATCAAGAGTCTCTTTAGTTCTTCTTCACTTTCTGCCATAAGGGTGGTACCATCTGCATATCTGAGGTTATTGATATTTCTCTTGGCAATCTTGAGTCCACCTTGTGCATCATCCAGTCCAGCATTTTGTATGATGTACTCTGCATATAAGTTAAATAAGCAGGGTGACAATACAAAACCTTTACGTACTCCTTTCCCAGTTTGGAACCAGTCCTTTGTTCCATGTTTGGTTCTAACTGCTGCTTCTTGGCCTGCATACATATTTCTCAGGCGGCAGGTAAGGTGGTCAGGTATTCCCATCTCTTTAAGAATTTCCCACAGTTTGTTGTGATCCACACAGTCAAAGGCTTTAGCAGAGTCAATGAAGCAGAATTGATGTTTTTCTGGAATTTTTTTGCTTTTTCCATGATCTAGTGGATGTTGGCAATTTGATCTCTGGGTTTCTCTGCCTTTTCTAAATCTAGCTTGAGTATCTGGAAGTTCTTGGTTCTTGTACTGTTGAAGCCTGTCTTGGAGAATTTTGAGCGTTACTTTGCTAGTGTGTGAGATGAGTGCAATTGTGCGGTAGTTTGAGCATTCTTTGGCACTGCCCTTCTTTGGGATTGGAGTGAAAACTGACCTTTTCCAGTCCTGTGGTCTGCCATATAATATAGTAATTTTTGTGTTTATGTCATTCTTTCTTTCTGCACAGCTTGAGAGCCATCTTCTGGACAATAGAGATTCAGTTAAGTCCTTGTTGTCTCTATGACACGTGATTTACTAATCTAATTGGTCACTGAACTTTAGGCTTTTTCATTTGTTTTGTTTCCATTCAATAACCACTGCTACTGTTCTTGCTATAGCAGGATGGTTTCTTCAAGTGCAGTCTTACTTGAAATCTGTAAAAGAGGGAAAAAATCAATGTACTCTGGATAGCAGGAGAATGATTGGTTTAAATCTACCCTGAATATCCTCTTTTCAGCTACTCCTTGCTGTCTCTACAGAACACCTATGACTTGGGTCAGTATTGTCTGAAATCTCTAGTATTCTGTTTATATGTCATGGTCAAGCAGGGAGACACCTTTCAATATCACCGTCTGTATTGTTGATCCAGAGTCATAAATTTATACTTGGAATAAGCTTTGTAAGAGACAAATACATGAAGATGTGTGGGCTATTAGTGAGTGTATGTTTCCTACAATTGCTTTGTCCCCCTTTATTGCCAAATTTCTCCTCTAATAAATACCATCTTCTTTGCTAGAAATACATAGACACTGAAGGAAAGAAAGTTAAGAGGGTCACACAGTGAAATTAGATATTTTCAGCAATAAATGATTTGGAAAGAAAGTGCATACAGGTCTTTACCATGATCTTCTGCAAGAAAGATGGCATTTTGCATGCATGCAGGAGCAAAAGGAGAGATTAATAGATGAGTTTGAGGCAGAGTATTCTGTCATCTTCTGAAAGGTTTGGGTCATCACAGCTAGAGGCAGGAACAGGACTCAGGCAAAGATAACCCTGGCTTTGAGGGAAGAGATTGGTTTTGCTGGACAGTGTTCCTGTATGTGTGTGAAGGGTGTCTATTTATGACACTAGAAAATTTCCCTGTATTCTGTGCTGAAGAGGTAATAAGTTTTGTCTCTAGAACTACGTCAACTCAATTAGTAGCAACAAAAGAATACTCCTAATACAAAGGACAGTTTCAGAAAAAGAGGAGAAAAGATAAAGTGGAGGTAACAGGAGATGATATTTACTCTTAGGGTATTAAAGTTAAATCATATGTATATGTGTCTTTACCAAATACGGTATTCTAATACTAATAGGATTTCACCCTTCAAAACCCAAATCTTTTATTCACTTTCACTCTTCTGTTTTTCCATCCTGTCTTTCTCTTTCCTTCCTCTTCATTCCCCTTTCCCTTCTACCTTTTTATTTCCCATTGTCTTGTTTACTAGAAATTCCTGCTAAAGCCATAAAGATACTGCAAAACCAGCCCAGCAACCCTACGGACTTCTCAGGAGAGATTGGCCCTCATCACAGTTTGTCTGGAGGCAGTTGAATAAGGTGAGCAACCCTAATTCAGTCACATCTTTGTAGTCTCTATAGAGACTTAGTATGTTTGGAAGGTTTTGTAATTCAGGGACCTATAGGGGATGTTTGTAAGGCCAAATAATTATTTACAAAGATAGTTACTATAAAAGGAGGAAAGACTGGTATCTCACTCCTCAGAAAAATGTATCCTTATGGATCCAACTTTCTGATCTACTCTATGTCTATGTGACCAGACAGAGAATTGTCCAGAGACCTCAGCAAGGGGATGAGATGCACACCAGCATTTCTGCCATTCAATTGTTTGGAGTGTTTATGATACATGGGTTTCCTACGGGTCAGCTAGTGGGTAGCTGACTTCAGGCTAATTAATTTTCTCCAGAAGGTGCTTGCAGAGCAGGGGAAACAGAGAGGCTGTGGAGAATACTGCAGGTGGTGAGCTGTGGGGGCCAGAACATTTCCCCTGATTAAAAACGAAAGTATGAAGTCAGATACCTCCAACTTGTGAATGTGCTGGAAAATCACAAGGGTGCCCCATAAGAGAGACATCTGTCAGTCAGGGGGAATTCCAGGTCAGTCCCTCTTGACCACCAAGGGGCTGCAACAGCACCATGTAAGTCAGTGATGTCAGAACTTTCCCATCTCATTACCATCTACCCTATTCCAACATGGCCTGATGAATAAAGATCCAGAGAGGGAGAGAGAAGGAACCTTGCAGAAATGGACACATCGATGCTTCCTGGTAGGTCCCCTGGGCCTCAGCAGGGGAGAGGGAAACACTGAATAGGCTGAATATGAAATGGAGTTGACACTTGACCGACCTGGCCTTGTGAAACCCAGAGTGACAGAATGTATGGAATGGTTGCAAGGTGATGCAGAAAATGAGGATGCAGTGGGGTGTGGGTGAAGACAGCTACTGGAGGAGGATGGAGCCAGTTCACGTTTCTATCTGCTATGGTCTCAACCTCTGTCCCCCAGAAATTTCATATGATGAAATCCTGATTCCCATGGTTATGGTATCCAGAGGTGGGGCCTTTGTGAGGTGATGGTTATAAGGATGGAGCCTCCTCAATGAGATGAGTGCTTCTATATATAAGAGACACACAGAGCTCCCGAGCCCTTCCCGCTTGTGAGAATACAATAAGAAGTGTGAGACCAGAAAGGACCCTCCATGACCATGCTGTGGAAATCCATTTCCATTTTTTTAAGTCTGTGATATTTTGTTATAGTAACCCAGAAAGACTAAGACAGCATCCTAACAATCTTTAGACAGTTCAGTAAACCTCATGCTATTTGTACAAAGGTATGAAGCACTTATATTGTCTGGTGTAACACTGTGATAGTTGGCTGACAGTTCGTAGCTGGCTTTCATAAAGAATCCTGAGAATTCAGTCTTCTTGGTAGCATGACCAGAATGATGAACAATTGTCTAATTCTTTGATTCTAATAACTTGACTCAGAATAGTTGGCTGTGATTCTGTAATCTCTTAATGGTCTTCTTTGTAACGCCAGCTTCTGCTATTTGTGACTAATTTTAATAGGAGCTTCATTCTCTCAATTGTAGGAGTGGATTTTCTTTTGATTTTTCTATTAAATGAAGATAAGAAATGTTGACAAATTGCCTTCTTAGATTTTGACATCTCTAGAGAGTCTGTGTTTATTTTTCTAAGAGGAGACCCATTTCACAAAGCATGCATTAAAAAGCTGTATATTTCAAAGAAGCTTGCTATGGGATAGATCATTACAGCCATCTCAGAGCTGGATGGGATGGATGTGGATTTAGCACTTGTCGTAGAGGAGTTGGCACACCAGGAGTTTGGTGTAAATGTCAGTTTTACATGAATCTCTGTGCAGGCACTGGAGCAGGTTATAAAATGAAGAATGACGCATATCTTCATTGCCCATCTACAGGGATGGGCGTCCTTACCAGACAGTGTTAGCTTAGGCCATCTTCCTTTTGACTGTAAGAATAACCTGAATACCCAAAAGATAATGACTTCTTATGTGTTTTATTAGTATTTGCTTATCTTTGTTCCTTCTAATTATCAAATTAAGATTTGGGGAAGACACATGAATATAAAACTCTCTAGATATGGATTTTGGAGCCAGCCTATAAGAAACCTATTAGGAATCTAAAAAGTAGAAACATAACTCAAGTTTAGCTTTAACTTTCTCTTTTCTTCCTTCCCACTCTCATCCTTTGATTTGAGAAGAACAGAGAAAGAAGACACGTGGAACTTCAATAGCAGATGTCCTGGGATACTTTGAAGAAAATGCTGATCTTGGAAATTCTTTTCTCTAGTTCTCTTACTCTTGAAAATATTTCAACCACTTGTACCCAGGAAGAGGCAAGCTTTTGGTGGAATTGTGTGCAATGCAGGGAAGGCTGCACATGTCAAAAGTTGCAGTGAAATTCTGATTCATTTACAGTAGAATCTGTCACTATGAATGACTAGGCTCCTGCTTTATGTAGTAGCAGTCTAGAATATAGAAGTCATGAAAACTTTTCTTACAAAATGAGATATTTCAAAACTCCTTCCACATTACAGAGGTCACCTCTTTCATTCATGAGCAAAGCAAGAAAGCCCTCTGCAGGATGCTCACCTGGCTGAACGGCCTGTCTATGAGTGCTTGAAGTTCTTGTACTTTTTTCACATTCTCTTTGGCGCTTGATAGGATAGCATGTGAGACTTCTTTCATACTCCGCAGCTCCTTGACCTGAGGTTTACCCCAGGAGTACAGTAACATGAGTATCCACCTATTAAGGCCTAATAAGGCCTTTGTTCTAAGCAACCATAAGAAACAGTCTCATTAAAATAATCATAATTCAGTGCTTTTGGTAACATGCGACCTTTGCTCAGAGCAGCTGACCTAAAGAACTCTTGGTTATTCCTATGTGTATGCAGAGATTTTTGAAGGTAGTAAAAGTTGCCGAAGTATAAAGCATAAGCTATTAGTTCACACTTCGCTGAATTATTTAAAATCTAGGTTATTTTAGTAACTAATTCTTCTGATGAGTTCTAATTTATAACATGAAGAATTTTCTTTTTTTCTCTGAAATTCTACCACCCACTTAGTGAATTCTTTTATGTTTGCATATTTGCGTGAGAGAAATCTAAGTATTTTATGACAAGTCAGTATGTACCTGCAGTACCTGACCCAGGAAAGAGGCATTCTACGTGTACCCAGGTCATTGTCACCCAGTGATTCTTTCATATTAATGAGTCAGATGAGTCATTCGTATTGATTTTCAATTGGTAATTTGTTTTATGATATTACAACAAAGAGACAATGAAGAAGACATGACATTCCTAAACAGGCTTTCTTTCCTCAGTTGATCCCAACACCAGCCCCCATGCTGGTATCAGAAGAGTCTGTCTTGTTGACATGTGTCCGGGCAGAAAATGGCACAGCGTTGTCTTTAGTAACAGCATCGGTGGGATTCACAATGGAGGGTTTCTCCCCCTAGTTCACTACTACTAGCAAAATTGAGCATGAAAATCCTGGGGGCTGAAGACCTCTAATTAATATGCTTGATTTCTTTACAGCCATGAACTGTTTTAGTGGTAAAGAACAGAGAACTGAATAGGAGTAAATATAGTAATGCACATAACGTGCTTAGCAAAATGTATGGCCATGTAGTAACTCTCAATAAACTTTAAATTTAAGCTTATTGAAAAATCCCTCCTCCTCCTCCTCTTTGACCTTTTTCCTTTACTTGATCATCCTCATTATTAATGAGCTTAACAGAGGAAAGGAATGCTGGTATCATTGAGAAAGCTGTAGAGAGAGAAGGTAGTATTTTAAGGGGGGGATGCATGTGAAAATATTTTAAATAATGTTAGGATGAAGGATAATACAGAAAATCAAAAAGGAGAGATTATAATGGTGAAAATTTGGAGCTGCTATAAATGATTGAGGCTTGATATGTAAACTGTGTTGTGCTCAGAACACAGGCAATTGTTGCGGCCATGAGAAGCAAAGCAATGTTATATAGGCCATTGTGGGGGAGACTTACAAATTAAGAATAAAAGGTGACAGAGGAGTCATTGAGAATGATGAATGAAGGAGGTGGAAGCAGAATCAGGAGAGCCTTGAGAGGCAGACGCGCTGGCTCGAGTGGTGCAGAATAGGACGCCCAAGTAGGAGTCACTAGTAACAGGGAGTACGCAAAACTGGGGTGTGTTTCTTACATATTCATGAATTTTGCAATCTTATATTTTACACATGGAAGTTCCATTCATTCCATGTATTCATACAGTATAATAGCTGCAATCCTGTGTCTAATGCATTGGTTGAGCTAAAGTTGTCTGCATGGACAATTTATAGATCTGTTATTTTTTTTTTTTTGCTACTACAGATCTTTAGTCATCCCTTGATTTCACTCATGCTTCATCAACTGCATAATATAACTTCTCTTCAATTGCTTACGGCTCCTCCACCTTTCTCTGCATGTACAGTTACCATTACCTCTAATAATCTGATTCTTGGTAACACCAATATACTGTCTCATTTGATCTGGTGAAAAACCTGGGTGAAAGACTCATGTGCATGTGTTGGACTTGTTCTTTTTCCTCAGGGGCATGGAGGGAAGTGGTATGGCAGCTGTTGGTGGTGGTGATATAGTATTTTCTTCCCTGGGCATACTGTTTATCCTGAAAGTGATCAGGCAGTTAGTTACGGTTTTTGGGCATTTAGTAGATGAGCCCAATACCAGAATGATAACATGTTTGATAGATGTGTAATTTTTTTTAATGGGGGGGGTCACAAAATCTGAGTCATTCTCTTCCTACTTTTTCTCTACATTGTCTCTATAAAAAATGATTTTTCATCTAACTTTTCTAAGTTCAACCTTTTCCCTCCTCTGTTTTATTATTATCTTTTTTTAAATTTAGTATTTGAACCAACTATACTACATATGTACCAATATTTGGTGCTTCCCACATGACAGTAGTAGTAAAGAACATTCCTGCCAATGCAGGAGATATAAGAAGACTCAGGTTTGATCCCTAGGTGTGGAGCATCCCTTGCAAGAGGGTACAGAAGTATACTCAAGTACTCTTGCCTGGTGAATCCTATGGACAGAGGGGCTGGTTGGGCTACAGTCAGTAGGGTTGCAACGAATTGGACACAACTGAAGTGACTTAGAATGCATGCACGCACCTATATTTAACCATTTAATCTCTTGTTTACTGTGGGTTGGAGCCAATATATTCCCTTATAAGGAATTATAGAGTTATGACTTTGACTTATCTCTGAATCCGCACACCAAAAAGCTTAGTGCTCATCCCAGGTGCAGAATACAGTGTTGTTTATGGTGACAAAATGGTACGTCAGAAAAACATGGCATAAGGTTATAGGAAATACTAAACAATGGACTGAGAATAGTAAGAGTAGAAAAATCTAGATGACACATTGACAGAGAAAAACTAATCTTTAGTGAAAGTTATGAACATTTAAAAATATTACTTGGAAGAATTGGAAAAAACATGGAGAGTCATAAATGGAGGATGAAAGAAAAACTAGTGAGTAAAGCAGCCATGAAATTAAAAGACGCTTACTCCTTGGAAGGAAAGTTATGACCAGCCTAGATAGCATATTGAAAAGCAGAGACATTACTTTGCCAACAAAGGTCGTCTAGTCAAGGCTATGGTTTTTCCAGTGGTCATGTATGGATGTGAGAGTTGGTCTATAAAGAAAGCTGAGTACCGAAGAATTGATGCTTTGAACTGTGGTATTGGAGAAGACTCTTGAGAATCCCATGGACTGCAAGGAGATCCAACCAGTCCATCCTAAAGGAGATCAGTCCTGGGTGTTCATTGGAAGGACTGATGTTGAAGCCAAAATGCCAGTACTTTGGCCACCTCATGCGAAGAGCTGACTCATTTGAAAAGACCCTGATGCTTGGAAAGATTGAGGGCAGGAGGAGAACGGGACAACAGAGGATGAGATGGTTGGATGGTATCACTGACTCTATGGACATGAGTTTGGATAAACTCCAGGAGTTGGTGATGGACAGGGAGGCCTGGCGTGCTGCAGTTCATGGGGTCACAAAGAGTTGGACACGAATGAACGACTGAGCTGAACTGAAAAAGAATGACATGAATGTAATAGAAACCTTTAGCACCATTTTTTTTATTAGTTGTCTGCTCTACTGTGTGCTTCTTGATTGACCTAAAAGAATTAACATACAATTTTCAAATATCTTCATCAAAAAAAGAATAATTGTTTCCAGTTGTAAACCCTCCTTCTATTGTAGCTCTAAACCTATTCCCTGCAAATCCTAATTTCTGTTGTTTATTCCAGTGAGTCTATTGTATTATTTCATGGCATTCCTAGCTGACAAATAGAAAATCATTTATTTTGGAAATTTAAGAAAGAAAATGAATGAAAGGAAATTGAAAAAGTTATTGCACTCCTTAGGAGTCTTTGAGATTTCACAAAACTGATCCTTTCTTCGATTTCCACATCTTATGAGCTGATGGCTTCTTTTACCTATAGAGTGTGTTATTTGAAGTTTGGCTGATGTAGCCTTCTTGTCTAAAGGATAGTATATTACAGTCACTTCTGCAAAGGTTCCTTCTGGGAGTTGGGCAGGCTACAGTCCATGGCGTTGCAAGAGTCAGACACGACTTAGCAACTAAACCACCACCACCACAGTACTTAAAAACTCATTGAACATTTTCGAGGAGAGGTTATAGATGTCGTGGGACAGGTTGGTGGCATGGGTAAACAGGTCTTTAACGGAGTTCAGGCAGAGGTCATTCCCGCAGAGGGATGTGCAGAAGTTGCCTTGGCACAAGAGCAGATTTGACATGACCAGCAGCAGGAGTAGGTGAGACCCTGCTTAAATAAAAATATGAGCCATTCTGAGATGATCTAGTCACCTGCAGTTATCAAATCCATCCTGTGGAGGGAAGCCTTCTCTTTCCCTGTTGCTCTGAGCAGGAGTTGGTGCTGTAGTAGCTGGGGTGGGGAAGAAGGAGCGCCTTCTGTGTGAATTTAGATGGATGGTGACATTCGCACAGACAGATAGTTGGAGAAGTAGGTTACTCCCTGCACTTTTGTATTGCTCCCAGAAGTACTTCTGTGCTCTGCAAACATTTGGAACTTAATTCTGAGCCAGAGTGTTTAGGCCATTCTTTTAAGACAGTTTAATATTGGGACTCTACAGACTCTCAGCAGCGAGGCCCTCTAGGAGTTTGTAATTTTTTCACTCTACATTGACTAATGCTTGTGTTTTAGACACTGAAATGACAAGAAGTATACAGTTGAACTGTGTGGTTTACCATCACGCTGGGGTAAGAGTAAATACATGACTGACTGATCGCTACTATTGAGTACAGAGAGAATACTAAGAGAAAAAGGTACTGTACCTTGGATCTGCTAACTCACCTTCGTAACCCCATGCATGTCTTTGATACTTTCCCCAAAGCTTTAAAACATCTTAAAAGTTGTGTTTCACAGTAACCCTGTGAGATAGCGTTCATCTTCACTGTGTTCATCAAGTTATGTTAATGAAGATGCAATGACTTGGAGAGGGCAAGTAATTTTCCCCAGGTCCCATCATTAGCAGATGGAGGTGGCTGGGCACCAATGCAGTCATCTGCTCACTTCCTGATGTCACATCACACATGCCTGTGGGCTCTCGGTCTGCATGTGTGTAACCAGGACCACATCAGGAGCTGTGATGACTCAGCTTAAAGTGAAAAATATTTTGTCTTTGACTGCAAAACAGCAGTGACCATAGAACACTTGTTTTATCCACTTGTTCTGCTCTATCTATAAAACACTCACTGTTAAATTCTTTGACAGTTATCAGTGTGGGGGCCTGGTTCTCTTGGCTAGCCTTGCTTCTAGGCACCTTGACAGCTCTTCTACTTTTATGCATCTTTAATTTTCTCATTATGTTTGTTTCTTCGAGACAATGGCAGGTAAATCTCCAGATGGTCATCCAAGAATCTTGCCTCTCAGCACCCAGGCCCCCATCACTGGCTCTGCGGACACGGCCTGGTCTTTCCTGACTGTGACGTTTCAGGGAGAAAATCCATCTGTCTGGTTGGGAGCACATCATGACAACCATGGGGCTCAGTTTTTGAACCATCTCCAAATATCTCCTCTTTGACAGTAGAACTAGACCTTCAGGCTTCCATGATGTATTGTAATATTTCAGAAATTATTCCTGGCCCTACCTTTGGCCAACAGAAGCATAAAATCATAGACTCTTGCAAGAGTGATTTTAATATTTCTTTTCCTGTCCGTCCTTTGTAAGTAAGCAGAATTTAAGACTGAGGTGAGCAAGAATTGAGTTTGGACAAGAGAACTGATAAAATACAGATTTCACCCTCCTGAATGAGATCTGAACATGATTCTTTTTCCAGTTTACTGGAAGAGTGGTAATTTAATGAAGGATAAGATATCAGCATTTACTAGGATTTCTCTGCTCTTAGTTTAAAGGGCGCATGGTACCTAAGAATAAAATGGTTATTTAAAGTTAGGTGATGATTTCACAATTTGTATGGAAATACAAAAAACCTCGAATAGCCAAAGCAATCTTGAGAAAGAAGAATGGAACTGGAGGAATCAACTTGCCTGACTTCAGGCTCTACTACAAAGCCACAGTCATCAAGACAGTATGGTACTGGAACAAAGACAGAAATATAGATCAATGGAACAAAATAGAAACCCCAGAGATAAATCCACGTACCTATGGACACCTTATCTTCGACAAAGGAGGCAAGAATATACAATGGAAAAAAGACAACCTCTTTAACAAGTGGTGCTGGGAAAGCTGGTCAACCACTTGTAAAAGAATGAAACTAGAACACTTTCTAACACCATACACAAAAATAAACTTAAAATGGATTAAAGATCTAAATGTAAGACCAGAAACTAGAGAACTGCTAGAGGAGAACATAGGCAAAACACTCTCCGACATAAATCACAGCAGGATCCTCTATCACCCACCTCCCAGAATATTGGAAATAAAAGCAAAAATAAACAAATGGGACCTAATTAAACTTAAAAGCTTTTGCACAACAAAGGAAACTATAAACAAGGTGAAAAGACAGCCTTCAGAATGGGAGAAAATAATAGCAAACAAAGAAACAGACAAAGCATTAATCTCAAAAATATACAAGCAACTCCTGCAGCTCAATTCCAGAAAAATAAATGACCCAATCAAAAAATGGGCCAAAGAACTAAACAGACATTTCTCCAAAGAAGACATACAGATGGCTAACAAACACATGAAAAGATGCTCAACATCACTCATTATCAGAGAAATGCAAATCAAAACCACAATGAGGTACCATTACATGCCAGTCAGAATGGCTGCTATCCAAAAGTCTACAAGCAATAAATGCTGGAGAGGGTGTGGAGAAAAGGGAACCCTCTTACACTGTTGGTGGGAATGCAAACTAGTACAGCCACTATGGAAAACAGTGTGGAGATTTCTTAAAAAACTGGAAATAGAACCACCATATGAGCCAGCAATCCCACTCCTGGGCATACACACCGAGGAAACCAGAACTGAAAGAGACACGTGCACCCCAATGTTCATCGCAGCACTGTTTATAATAGCCAGGACATGGAAGCAACCTAGATGCCCATCAGCAGACGAATGGATAAGAAAGAAGCTGTGGTACGTATACACAAAAGAATATTACTCAGCCATTAAAAAGAATACATTTGAATCAGTTCTAATGAGATGGATGAAACTGGAGCCCATTATACAGAGTGAAGTAAGCCAGAAAGATAAAGAACATTACAGTATACTAACGCATATATATGGAATTCAGAAAGATGGTAATGATAACCCTATATGTGAGACAGAAAAAGAGACACAGTTGTATAGAACAGACTTTTGGACTCTGTGGGAGAAGGCAAGGGTGGGATGATCTGAGAGAACAGCATTGAAACATGTATATTATCAAGTGTGAAACAGATCACCAGTCCAGGTTGGATGCATGAGACAAGTGCTCGGGGCCGGTGCACTGGGGTCACCCAGAGGGATGGAATGGGGAGGGTGGTGGGAGGGGGGGTTCAAGTTGGGGAACACATGTAAATCCATGGCTGATTCATGGCAATGTATGGCAACAACCGCTACAATATTGTAAAATAATTAGCCTAAAACTAATAAAAATAAATGAAAAAAAAATAAAATTAGGTGATGAAAATAAAAGAAGTGGTTCTCAAAAAGAAGACATATAAGTTGGAGAAAATTGGGACTATCTCTCTCATCAACTAGAGAACTTATTGTGACAGGCAAGGAGAGTAATAGCTTATATAACATAGACATATTTGTGTGCATATATTTCTGTGCATGTATACATGTGTTATGCATAAATATATGCTTAATTCCTACATGGAACTTTGGACCTTATCAAAACTCGATTTTATAAGAGGCAGTAAATATAGCAGAATACCCTAATTCCTAATGTAATCGATCATTTATTGGTAGATGACTAACTATATGATTTTTTTTTTCTGTTGAAATGTTATTTGTTCGCTTTGGTAGCATATATATTAAAAAACTGAAATAATACAGAGAAGGTTAGCATGGCCGCTGCCCAAGGATGACACACAAATTTGTGAAGCCTTCCATATTTTTCTGTAACAACTTCGAGGGGTGGGATGGGAAGGAAGGTGGGAAGGAGCTTCAAGAGCAAGGGGACATAGGTATACCTGTGGCTGATTCGTGTTGATCTTTGGCCAAAAGCAGTACAGTATTGTAAAGCAATTTCAGTTCAGTTCAGTCGCTCAGTTGTGTCCAACTCTTTGTGACCCCATGAACTGCAGCACGCCAGGCCTCCCTGTCCATCACAAACTCCCGGAGTCCACCCAAACCCACGTCTATTGAGTTGGTGATGTCATCCAACCATCTCATCCTCTGTTGTCCCCTTCTCCTCCTGCCCTCAATCTTTCCCAGCATCAGGGTATTTTTCAAATGAGTCAGCTCTTCACATCAGGTGGCCAAAGTATTGGAGTTTCAACTTCAATATCAGTCCTTCCAATGAACACCCAGGACTGATCTGCTTTAGGATGGACTGGTTGGATCTCCTTGCAGTCCATGGGACTCTCAAGAGTCTTCTCCAACACCACAGTTCAAAAGCATCAATTCTTTGGCGCTCAGCTTTCTTCACCGCCCAACTCTCATATCCATACATCACCACTGGAAAAACCATAGCCTTGACTAGACGGACCTTTGTTGGCAAAGTAATGTCTCTGCTTTTTAATATGCTGTCTAGGTTGGTCGAAACTTTCCTTCCAAGGGGTAAGCGTCTTTTAATTTAATGGCTGCAACCACCATCTGCAGTGATTTTTGAGCCCAGAAAAATAAAGTCAGCCACTGTTTCCACTGTTTCCCCATCTATTTGCCATGAAGTGATGGGACCAGATGCCATGATCTTAGTTTTCTGAATGTTGAGCTTTAAGCCAACTTTTTCACTCTCCTCTTTCACTTTCATCAAGAGGCTCTTTAGTTTTTCGCTTTCTGCCATAAGGGTGGTGTCATCTGCATATCTGAGGTTATTGACATTTCTCCCGGCAATTACCCTTCAATTAAACATCAATAAATTTAATTATTAAAAATGTTATTGGGATCATATAACAGGTTCAGATATCCATTGTATGACTAAAGAGGATCTGACTGGAAACTGATGGTGTCAATTATCATTGGTTAGTGATTCATTATCTTTATAGTTGAATGAGAAAAATAAACTAACACACACTATTGTCTGTGATTCAGTGTCATAGCAAGCTATAATCCTTGTCTGCATTCACTTTTAGGCGGTATAGCGCCCAAACTTTGAAACTGAGGCTGTTCCCAGAAGCGCAAAGTCATGAGTCCTGCCCAGGGTTTTTGTTCCCAATGCTGGAGGCTTCTGTTCGTGGCCCACTAAGCCTGAAATTTTCTTTCCTGAGCATTCTCTGGTTCTATCATGTGCACAAGTCTTTATATTTTGGTTTTCTAATTTGATTCTATTATTCTTTTGATCAGACTACCAAGTCTCTTTATGATTTATTTTTCAGACCCTTTTGTGCTTTGACTTTTCTGATGCTCATTAGTATATTTGCTTCCATGTCTACCTCTCTGAGTAGTTTTCAGCATCTACATATACCCTTCCCTATTCTCTTACTGTCTGGATTGTGGCTTTTAGCATCAGCATATTTTTATGAACTTCATTTTCCTTCTGGTGCAGTTTCTGGTCTACAGCTTAAGCTGGTTGGCTCCCAACTGGCTTGTTCATGTTGTCTCCAAAAATTAGAGAACTCTGCTTTCTTTCTAGGCAATACTGCCCCTTGTTTTGATACCATTGCTAATTTTCTGTGATTTCACTTCCTGCCTCATAAGCTTTGTCTTTCTCAATATCTGTAACATGAGTACTATGTGTCTCTATGTTGGTATTAATATTTTAAATAAATATCAACCTAGTATAGCAGAGATTTAAAGGGAATAAAATTACAGTACTATTAGTAATAATACATTCCCCTGAATTATAATCCAGTAATGCTCCCAGTTTTAAATGACTTTCTATCCATGTGTTATTGAGGTCCTGTAACTCATTTTTCCTTACTAGATGTTTCAATTTTGACATAGAGTGTAGAAAACAATGGAGTGGAAAATTCTGAAAATCACCTTGGATTTTAGATACCTCAAGATGAAGTATGTAATTATTAGCCTTTTATAGTTAGTAGGGCTATTCTTAGCACATATAGCTCAGTATAGGGTGATTGCTATTGAGTGAAGGATGTATACTATGAACTGCAATCACCAAACAGGTGATTGGCAGTAAAGAAAGAAATGCCAGAAAGACACAGGCTTTTGTTCTGGAAGGAAAAACTTACAGTGTCTGTCATCTACACAGTCTAATCTTCAGATTTTTCAAAATACTCAACTCTTCCTTTGCTCATTTAATAATTTGGGTTATTTGATTTTCCTGCTGAGTTACATGGATCTCTTATATATACATGGATATGAAGCCCTTACCAAATATGTGATTTGCAAATATTTTTTTCATTCCATAGGTTGCCATTTGATTTTATTGATGGCTTCTTTTACTGTGCAGAAGCTTTTGAGTTTGATGTGGTCCCACTAGTTTATTTTTGCAGCTCTTGCCTTTGCTTTTGATGATTGGGTTGTATGAGCTGCTTGTATATTTTGGAAAACAATCCTTTATCAGTTGTTTTATTTGCTATTATCTTCCATTTTTACCAAAAGACACAGACTGGCTGGATGGATACAAAGACAAGACCCATACATATGCTGTCTACAAGAGACCCACTTCAGTCCTAGAGACACGTACAGACTGAAAGTGAGAGGATGGAAAAAGAGATTACATGCAAATGGAAATCAAAAGAAAGCTGGATTGGCAATTCTCATATCAGACAAAATAGACCTTAAAATGAAAACTATTATAAGAGGTAAAGAAGGACACTACCAAATGATCAACGGATCAGTCCAAGAAAAAGACATAGCAATTGTATTTATGTACCCAACATAGGGACACCTCAATATATAAGGCAAGCACTAACTGACATAAAAGGGGAAATTGACAGTAACACAATAATAGTAGGAAAAGTTAACACCTCACCTATACCAATGAACAGATCATCAAAACAGAAAATTAATAAAGAAACATAAGCCTAAAAGGAAATACTAGACCAAATGGACCTAATTGATATCTTCAGTACATTTATTTCATCCAAATGCAGAAGAATACACTTTCTTCTCAAGTGCACATGGAACATTTTCCTCATCTTGGGTCACAAATCAAACCTCAGTAGATTTAAGAAAATTGAAATTATATCAGCATTTTCTCTGACCACAACACTGTGAGACTAGATATCAATTACAGGAGAAAAAACAACTTTAAAGAACACAACCACATGGAGATTAAACAACATATTTCTAAATAATCAACAGATTACTGAAGAACTAAGGGAAATAAAAGAATTCCTAGAAACAAAGTACAATGAAAACATGATGATCTAAAACCTATAGGATGCAACAAAAGCAGTTCTAAGAGGGAAGTTTATAGCAATACAAATCCTTCTTCAAGAAACAAGAAACACATTGAATAGACAACCTAACTTTACATATATTTATCTTTTTAAAAATTTATCAGTGTCTTAAAGGTTATGTATAAAATCTTTCAGCACCTTGCTTAAGTTTATTTCTAAGTGTTTTACCTTTTTGTGATGCAATAGTAAATGGGATTGTTTTCTTTATTCCACTTTCTGATAGTTCGTTGATGATATATAGGTGGGCAACTGAGTTTCATATATTGGAATATAGTAAAGAAAATGTATGCTACATCTTTAATGAATAGACATTTTTCCACAACTAAGACCTATAGATGATCAAGAGACATATGACAACATGCTCAACATCACTAGTAATCAAGGAAATGCAGATCAAAAGCACAAGAGATATCACCTTATACCTGTTTGAATGACTAGTACCAAAAATGTAAGAAATGACAAATGTTACCGAGGATGTGGAGAAAAAGGGGTGCTTATGCACTGTTGGTAGGGATGTATATTGGTGCAGCTCCCATGGAAAAATACTGTGGAGGTTCCTCAAGAAATTTAAAAGAGAACGGTTATGTGATCCATTATCCCACTTCTGGATATATATTCAAAAGAAATGAAATCTTTGTCTCAAAGAGATATCTGTATTCCCATGTTCATTGCAGCATTATTCACAGTAGCCTTGTTATAGGAACAACCTGAGTATCTGTCAACCAGTGAATGGATTAAAACAATGTGATGTGACATATATAGGTAAATATTATTTAGCCATTTGAAAAAGAAAGAAATCCTTCCATTTGTGGCAACATGGATGAAACTGGAGGGCATTACGCTAAGTGAACTAAGTCAGAGAAAGACAAATACCATATGATCTCAATTATAAGGAATCTCAAAAAAAATGGAACTCAGTTGAAAAATGATTGCCAAAGCCTGGAGGGTGGGGGAAATGAGAGATTCTTAAAGGTTACACATTTTCATGTATAAAAAATTAATAAGGTCTGAGGATCTAATGTTTGAGCCTCATGATCTAACCATGAGATCTAATCATGAGTTTGAGCAAGCTTTGGAAGTTGGTGATGGACAGGAAGCCTGTCTTGCTGCAGTCCGTGGGGTCACAAAGAGTTGGACATGACTGAGCAACTGAACTGAGAATCTAATCTATAGCATGGTTACTGTAACTAATAAGATGGTATTGTATATTTGAAATTGTCTAAGAGAGTGGACATCATCGAGTGGCCTCACCGACTGGATGGGCATGAGTTTGAGTAAGCTCTGGGAATCAGTGATGGACAGGGAAGCCTGGCGTGCCACAGTCCATGGGGTCGCAAAGAGCTGGACATGACTGAGCGACTGAACTGAACTGAAGAGAGTGGGACTTACCTGTGTTCTCCTCAAAAAGCAAAAGTTAAACATGTGTGGTGATGGCAATTTTACTTAATAGGAAGGGAAACTCATTTCTAATACATGCACAAATGGGGGTGGACAAGATGACAGAGGGGTAGATGGGAGTGGGGTACACCTCTCTCCAGCGATGGATCAAGAACGTCTAAAGACGCAGCTGTTCTCACAGAAGACCAGAAGAATACCAGCAGGACTCCCTGACTACTGAGAAGGAATATCCAGATCCAGAACTCGGTAGGACAAAGGAAAGAAGGGACAAGGAGGAAGGGGAAAGAAGGAGGAGAGCAAGTGGGACCAGCCTGCACCTAGGGGTGAGGGAGCTGAAGTGCAGTGGAGAGATCCCTGTGTCCATGGCCATCCACTGGAGTGGGGGAGTCATTTGACGCTGTTGGGGAGTGAACTAACTAACCTGTGACCGTCTGAACGGAGTGAGAACCACATAGACAAGCCATGCTGCAGCCTTTCATACCTCGGACAGGGTTGTAAGTCCACTGGTGTCCACGGAAGCTGGGAGCTGGAGCCATGGGGACTGCAGAATGATCCCAGGGTGAGGACTCCTGTTGACCGTGGGGAGTCAGCCGGATGGGATGGGATGGAGGAAATCTGCTGCATCGAATGCTTCTTAAGGAAAGCCACGAGGCCATAAAAGTAGGGTTCAACTGCCTGTGGAGTAGAGCTATCTCTTTCTCCATGGTGGTACCTGTAGGTTGAGCAATAGAGAAGACTTCAGTGAGGGTGGTCCTTGAGTGCCTGATGCACTAAGCAATGGAGAATTTTGAATGTCTATATGCCCTACCCTACCCTATTCTCTGTCTAAATTGTGGGTTTTAGCATTGTAATATTTTTATGAACTTAAATTTCTTCTGGTAGAGTTTCTGGCTTACAAATTAAGCTAATTTCTCACATCTGACTTGTTCTTGGTGTTTCGAGAAACTTTGAGAACCTTACTTAGTCTCAAGGCAATACCCGCCTTTATTTTAATACCATTGCTGACTTCCCATACTTTCACTTCTTGGCTAATATATTCTATGTCTTTCTTTAGTCACGGTAACTTTAGTAGTATATGTCCCTATGCTGGTATTAATATTTATAATAAATTATTAACCTGATGCAGCAGAGAATCAAAAGGAGTACAGTAACAATAGTAATAATAAATTACCCCCAAATTATAATCCATTAATGCTCCCATTTAAAAATGATTTTCTATGTGTATATTAAAGTCTCTTAACTCATTTTTCCTTACTAGGTGGTTCAATTTTGAAATGAAATATAGAAAACAATAGAGTGGTAAACTCTGAAAATTACCTTCCTTTTTATATGCCTAAATAGTAAGTATGCAAATATTAGGTTTTTTCCCCCAGTGGGACTATTAGTACATATTATAGCTCACTGTGGGGTGTTTGCTATTGATTAAAGAATGTACATTGTGAACTGTAATTGTCAAACAAGTGAGTCAAGATGAAAAAGATGAAAAGGCACAGACTGTTGTTGTTCTGGAAGGAGAATTTGCTGTGTCTCTCATCTACAGTCTAATCTTCCGATTTATCAAAACTCTTACTTTTCTTATACTCCATTAAAAATTTGGATTATTTGTTTATATTTGCCCTTGATTTGTATGAGTATCATGAATATTTGAATATTAAGCCATTATCAGATATGTGATTTGGAAATATTTCCTCACAATCCATAGGTTGCCATTTGATTTTGTTGATGTTCCTTTGTTTGGAGTTTGATGTGGTCCTGCTTGTATATTTTTGCAGTTGTTGCCATTGCTTTTGGTGTGAAACCCAAAAACTCATTGCAAAGACCGTTGTCAAGAAGGAAGATTACCTCAATGTCTTCTTCTAGGGGGTTTAATTGCTTAAAGTCTTATGTTCAAATGTTTAATCCCTTTTTAGTTGATTTCTGTATATGGTAAAAGACAGGGGCACGGTTTCATTTTTTCATAGGACTGTCCAGTTTTCCCAGTGCCATGTTTGGAAAGCTTGTCCTTTCCCCACTGCATATTCTTGGTTCCTTTTTCATAAGCTAACCGACAATATATGGGTATGTGTTCCTTTCTTGCTTCTCTGTTCTGCTCTGTTGATCTATGTGTCTGTTTTCGTGCCAGAAGCAAATCATTCTGTTTTGATTACTATAGCTTTCTAATACAATTTAAAATCAGCAACCCTAGTCTCGAACGTTGTTCTTCTTTCCCAAGATCACTTTGACTCTTTGGTGTTTTGTGATTTAATACAGCAGAATAGACCAAGAAGAGATGGAGAAAGTACACAGAAGAACTGTACAAAAAAATATCTTAATGACCCAGATAATCACAATGGTGTAGTTTCTCACTCAGAGCTAGACATTCTAGATTGTGAAGTCACGTGGGCCTTAGGAAGCCCTGCTGCCCATAAAGCTAGTGGAGGTGATAGAATTCTAGCAGAGCTATTTAAAATCCTAAAAGATGATGCTATTAAAGTGCTCCACTCAATATGTCAGAAAATTTGAAAAAGCCAACAGTGGCCAGAGGATTGGAAGAGGTCAATCCTCATCTCAGTTCCCAAGAAGGGCAATACTAAAGAATGTTCAAGCCACTGAACAATTGCACTCATCTCCCATGCTTTAAGGTTATGCTCAATTCCTCCAGGCTAGGCTTCAGCATTATGTGAACCCAGAACTTCCAGATGTTCAAGCTGGGTTTAGAAAAGGCAGAGGAACCAGAGATCAAATTGCTGCCAACATCTGCTGGAACATAGAGAAAGCAAGGGAATTCGAGAAAACATCTGCTTCATTGACCTCACCAAACTGTGTGGATCACAACAAAGTGGAAAATTCTTAGAGATGGGAATACGAGACCAACCTTACCTGTCTTCTGAGAGACCTGTACACAGTTCCAAGAGCAACAGTTACAAGGGGACAGGGAACAATAAAGTCAGATGGTTCAGAATTGGTGAAGGAGTACATCAAGGCTGTATATTGTCACCCTGCTGATATAACTTATATGTAGAGATTGTCATGTGAAATGCTGGACTGGATGAGTCCTAAAAGCTGGAATCAAGATTGCTGGGAGAAACATCAACAACCCCAGATATGTGAATGATACCACTCTAATGACAGAAAGTGAAGAGGGACTAGAGAGCCTCTTGGTGAGGGTAAAAGAGGAAAGTGAAAAAGCCGGCTTAAAACTCAATATCAAAAAAGCTAATGTCATGGCATCTGGTCTCATCACTTACATAGCAAATAGAAGGGGAAAAGGTGGAAGCAGTGACAGATTTCCTCTTCTTGGGATCCAAAACCACTGTGGATGGTGACTGCAGCCATGAAATTAGAAGACGATTGCTTCTTGGCAGAAAAGCTATGACAAACCTAGACAGTTTGTTAAAGGCAAAAACATCAGTTTGCCGACAGAGGTCTATATAGTCAAGGCTATGCTCTTTCCAGTAGTCATGTATGCATGTAAGAGCTGGACAGACAATGAAGAAGACAGAGTACTGAAGAATTGATGTTTTCGAACTGTGGTGCTATAGAAGACTCTTGAGAGTCCCTTGGACAGCAAGGAGATCAAACCAGTCAACCTTAAAGGAAATCAACCCTGAATACACTTTGGAAGGACTGATGCTGAAGCTGAAGCTCTGATACTTTGGCCACCTAAAGTGAATAACTGACTCATTGGAAAAGACCCTGATGCTGGGAAAGATTGAAGGCAGAAGAAGAAGAGAGTGACAGAGGATGAGATGGTTGGATGGCATCACCAATTCAATGGGCATGAACTTGGGCAAATTCTAGGAGATGGTAAGGAACAGGGAAGTCTGGGGTGCTGCAGTCTATGGAGTCACAAAGAGTCAGACATGACCTGGCAACTGAACAACAACAACAACAACAGTTTTATACAAGTTGTAGAATTTTTTTTTCTGTTTTGTGAAAAGTGCCTTGGAATTTTGAAAGAGACTGCAGTGAATATGTAGATAGCTTTGAGTAGTATGGATATATTAACAATATTAATTCTTCCAGTCAGTAAATATGAAATATGTTACCTTTTGTGTTTTTAAAAAATTTCTTTCATGAATGTCTTGAATGTTTTCATACATAGATCTTTCAACACCTTGCTTAAACTTATTTCTAAGTATTTTATTTTCTTGATGCAATTGTAAATGGGATTGTTTCTATTTCTATAATTTGTTGTTGGTGTATGGATAAGTAACTGAGTTTTATATATTCAAATACAGTATACAAGATGCATGCTATTTTTTACAGAATAGACAATGTTTCCCCCAATAGGATATACAGATGGCTAAGAAGTATATGACAAGATGCTCAACATCACTATCAGGGAAGTGCAAATCAAAAGTACAACATACACCAACTAATTCCTGTTTAAATGGCTTTTACCAAAAAGTAAGAAATAAGTGTTGTTGAGGATGTGTACAAAATGGAGCTCTTATGATCTATTGGTAGGAATGTATATTGGTGCAACTCCCATGGAATACCTTCTGGAAGTTTCTCATGAAATTTAAAAAAGAACTGTTATGTGGCCATTAATCCCACTTCTGTATGTATATTCATTTCTGGATATATATTCACTTCTGAATATATATTCAAAGGAAATGAAATAATTATCTCAAAGGGAAATCTGTACTCCCATGTTCATTGTAGCAATATTCACAGTAGCCTAGGAACAACCTGTTACAGGAACAATCTAAGTATCTGTCAATAGATGAAGAGATTAAAACAATGTGATATAATATATATATATGTATATATATGAATTTTATTTAGCCATTAAAAAAGAAACAAATTCTTCCATTTGTGGCAGCATGGATGAAACTGGAGAGCCTTATGCTAAGTGAAATAAGTTAGAGAAAGACAGATACTGTATGATATCAGTTGTGAGGAATCTAAAAAAAAAAAATGTGGTACTCAGAAACAGAGTAGGAAAGTGATTGCCAAGGCCTGGAGGATGGGGAAAACAGGGGTTTGTAAAAGGTTATACATTTTAACATATGAAAATTATAATGTCTGAGGATCTAATGTATAGCATGATGACTACAACTGATAAAATTGTGTTGTATAATTGATGCTGTCTAAGAGAGAGGAACTTAACCTGTGTTCTCTTCAAAAAATAAAAGGTAAACATGTCAGATAACTATGTTACTTAAGTTAATAGAAAGGTAAATTCTTTTCTAATACATACGTAAATGAGGGTCAGCACTGTGGCGGAGGGATAGGTGGAAATGGCAAGTGTACCTGACTGGGTTGCTATTTCCTCCTCCAGAGAAGCTTCCTGACCCAGGGATTGAACCGTCTCCTGCATTGCAGGCAGATTCTTTACCTAATGAACCATCAGGGAAGTCCTAACAAAACTCCCATATAACCTAGAAATTCTACTATTGGGCATATACCCTTCAAACCATAATTCAAAAAAACATGTGTACCCCAAAGTTCATTGCAACACTGTTTACAATAGTCAGGATGTGGAAGCAATCTAGATGTGCACTGAGAGAGGAATGGATAAAGAAGTTGTGGTAAATCTATACAAGGGAATTTTAATTAACCATAAAAGGAGCGAATTCGGGTCACTTGAGCTGAGGTGGATTAACGTACAGCCTGTTATACAGAGTGAAGTAAGTCAAAAAGAGAAAACCAAATATTGTATATTAATGCATATATATGGAATCTAGAAAAATGGCACTGGTGAACCTATTTTCAGGGCAGGAAGAGAGACACAGAGAACAGTTTTGTGGATACAACGGGGGGAGAAGAGGGCAAGTTGACTTGGGAGACTAGCATTGAAACACAGTACATTACCATATGTAAAATATTAACAGATAGCTAGCTGAAACTCCAATACTTTGGCCACCTCATGCAAAGAGTTGACTCACTGGAAAAGACCCTGATGCGGGGAGGGATTGGGGGCAGGAGGAGAAGGGGACGACAGAGGATGAGATGGCTGGATGGCATCACCGACTCGACGGACATGAGTTTGAGTAATCTCTGGGAGTTGGTGATGGACAGGGAGGCCTGGCGTGCTGCGATTCATGGGGTCGCAAGGAGTTGGACACGACTGAGCGACTGAACTGAACTGAGTGTGAAGTTGCTATATGACACAGGAAGCTCACCCCGTGCTCTGTGACCACCTAGAGAAGTGGGATGGGGTGTGTGGTGGGGGGACTCAAGAGGGAGGGGATATATGTATACTTATGGCTGATTCACATTGCTGTACAGCAGAAACCAACACATTGTAAAGAAATTATACTCCAATTAAAAGTAAATTTAAAAAATAATATATACATATATCAAATGATCATGTTATATACTTTAAATATCTTACAGTTTTATTTGCCAATTCTGTCTCAAACAATACTCTTATTCTGCTTGCTAGTCCCTATTCATGACATATGATTTATATATGTTGATGTCTACATAGGAAAAAAAAAAAAACTTTGCAGTATCTACTGAGAAAGGCAAAATGGAGATTTTTCGATTGCTTAAATACCACTTAAGCAAAAGGATTAATAATTAACTAGTTATCAGTGGATGAATAGCCCCTCAGCCTCTGGCCTCACTTTTAACTGGACCCTGCTTCTCCTCTTTCTAGTGCTTTGGTAGGTTCCTTATCTTTGAGGGCAAATTTAACAAGTCAGCTTCCATACAAATGTTATAACTGGGTGCTTAGTCCCCAGAGGTGACAAAGTCCCTTATCACTTGAAACAGCTTGTGTGAAATAAAAGCCACCCCCGCCCCCTCCCGTATTATTTGTGTTTTTAAGGAGATCCAAAAGGCTACGGTAGCACTGAGGAGAAATTTTGTTTTCCAAGCTGGACTCCTCTTGTCGCGACTGGATCGGTGGTGTATGAAATTTTTCAGGCTGCTTGAGCAGCTGTGGCTGTCTTATGCTTTCATACATATGCCCATCACACACACACACACACCCCCACACATAATAAGTGACTGGCATGAAAGGAAAGTCAGGTTCCCATTTTTCCAGTGACTGAAGATAAAAAATTTAGACTTCTCTTGTTGCCCTAATTTTCTTCTTTTCAGAGTAAAATGTGAATGAAAAAAGTGAAAATCACACACAAAACCTTTAAATCAGAAGAGAATTTTAACTTTCCTCCTTCATTTTCTTAAAATAAAAATATTCAAATAAATATAAAACACAGAGACATAAATATATTTATACAGATATACATAAAGGGTAGCTGAAGGATCTTCTAACAGGGATGTCATTAACTTTTGTGTGGAAGGCCTGTGACAATGTTCATGATGACCAGTCACTGAAAGTTTTGACATTTTTCATGTCGCTGAAATATATTTTTTTTCTGTACACTTCAGATAATGAAGCCTTTGCGGGGCTACACGCAAAAACCGAGAAACTTGCTCTTGTGTTGCTATCACCACCTCTGATTTTGAACCTCTGGGGGTGTCTTATAAACAGAAGTCTCATCTGAAACGGCTGCTGTTAAAATGTCCATGTGTTATATACTGCATGTTCTATTTAAAAAAATATTTTTATTATTTATTACCATAATAGCTGGAATTTTCGACTACTTTTCCATTCTGTAGGAAATTTTACATTTTAAAATGTGGGTGTTTGTATTAAAGTTATAGGGACTTTGCATGAGTTTTTAAAAATTAATGCTTTGATCAAATTTTGGAACTGGAAAATAGGATTGGGGTGACCTGATTTCTCTCATTCCTTTTGCTTGGTTACAGAGTGTGAACCACATCAGACGGTGACCATTCTGCTCCTTAAACAATTCCTGGGAAGTCAGTCCACAGTCTTCTTTAATGATTCATCCACCCCAGGACTCAACAACCCAGATTGTTGAAATATCTTATTATATATACCTTGAAGCTTGAAGTCATTCCATGTTTTTTTTCCATTTTCCGTGGAATTTGAAACCTCTTTAGTCTAATAATTCCTAATATACTTTAATGTGATTATTAAATGATCTTGAACATAACTTTTTAAAGGTAAGCCATCTTAAGCATTTAGCATTTCTCATGTCTTCCTTTGCACTCTATCTTTTGTATATTTTGGCATATGAATAAATAATCATGATTGAAATTATTTGAAAACTTCTTAATTTACAAAGAAATTTGTATATCCATGCTGGTCTTAGTCTCATTCTGATAAACAAGGAGACAAGGGTTTTATGCACTTAGGGAAGAAAGAAATCTGGGAAGGAAGAAAGGAAGTTAAGATGATGTGTAATGAAGGGTTGAATAGAGCAGGAAATGGATGTAAGAACATGAAATAATGGGATGCTTACATATTTCAGTAGCCAAACTATGTAAGATAGATGGGTCTGCCAAGAACAGTTGCCCTTTTCTGATTCACTAATTTTTGTAGCAAAATCAAAGCCTCATATTTTTTGCAGACTCTTACCTGATTGAATCCCATCCTGACAAAGTTGGCACACACATGCTCCGCACACAGGTGTGTACACAGACCTTGACAAGTGAAATGAGCCAGTTTGCATTGTGGCTACCAATCGCTCTTTGGTCTGCCCCTCTTTCCCTCCAATTTTCTCTACTCTTCCTGCATGTTCATCCGGGTAGGATGTGGGAAATGGGTAGCTCAAACACACACATTAAAAGTTGTAGGGATAAAGTTGACTCCGTTACAAATTAAAGGTACCCTGCTGGCTCAGCAGTAAAGAACCCAGCTGCCAACAGGAGACCCGGGTCGGTTTCCTGAGCGGTGAAGATCCCCCGGACCAGGAAACGGCAGCGACTCCAGTGTTCATGCCAGGGAAACCCCATGGACAGAGGAGCCTGGCTGGTGACCGTCCATGGGGTTGCAAAAAGAATCAGGCACAAATTAGTGACTAAAGAACAAAATCAGGGAAGTCTTTCCCCCATCATTTCCTCCTTCTGACCACTGCTGAATATGATTTAAAAACTGGAGATTTGGAGTTGTAATTGGAAATCAGAAATATATGTTAATTTTCCAATTGAAGGAGGAATCTCTAAATTCAGTCCGTGAATGTTTAAAATCTTAGAACTTCATTAAGTTGCGATGACTACAGTGAGACAGTCAAGGTTGAGAAATAGAAGCTCAGCCTTCTCTCCCCAGCAAGACAGCCGCCAGATGACGCTGTGCTCTGAGCTTGTTCTCTTGGCCTCTGTCCTGCTTGTCAACTGCATGTGGAGCAGGAAAACTTAAAAAGCTGTTAGGGTTTGGGGTGGTCAGATACCCAATGGCAAAAGTTTTCCCCAATCCCACAAAGAAAACAACCTTTTTTTTTGTTGTTCAAAATTGGAAACTTTAAGGGAAGATTTATGGACCTTCGGGCCTTCAGGTTTATAAAACCATCTGTCGCTTCATAGTTTGCAGGCTGGTTGCTTTGAGAGTTCAAAGTTTGGACTGACCACACCACTACTGCTACCACTCCCTCCTCGTTCTTTAATAGTTCAATTTAGTTTCTACATTGATACCTAAGAAGCTAGTCTTTTAAACTTACTGGACAACTTGTAAAAATCAGTAGGATTTAGGAGAATGTACCTGTTACTTTTTAAGGGCATTTTTACTGTTTGTCCCTTGCTGCATTAAGGAGTCCAGTTGGTGACCTCTGAGTTTCCACTTAGCTTAGCTTCCTTGTGGGAGCACTGTGTAATTTGGGTTTTGTTTTGGCAGTTGGTGACCTTTGACCCCTCTCAGTAAAGTGTTTAGGTTGAGGAGGCCTGAAAAGAGCTTTCAGATGGGATATTTCGAACCTCTTCCAAGCTAGAGCAGTCTTCCTTTCAGCATTGCAAACCCTTATATAGAAATGGTTTCCAGCCTCTATAGAGTGTTCTGGTGGAGCAAGTCAGATCAAAGGCTTGATATTTGAAAAATGCACATTCACATTGTAGAGCGAAAAAAAAATGTTTTGCAAGTCAATAATATCACTTCAAAGTGACTCAAGTGTGTTCTCAATTTCAAAAGAAAATGGAGAATATGAGAACAGGGTGTATAAGTTTTCTCTGCCTAATTCTGTTTGTAACTGAGATGAAATCTCAACTAAACCTTAAGTGCTAGTGACGGGTCCCCAAGGACTCTGGGTGTAGGGCAATCTGCTTATTAATTGCCTGTACCTGTGATAATCTTGTACACTTAGATTACAAGGGTGACAAACTTTCATCCACCTCACATCTTTGGAATGCAAATTAGTTACACTTTATTAAAGGAATAGCATTTTAGGGAAGAATATAAAATGAGAAACTGAGATAATGTGGATTAGCCCTTTAAATACCTTTAGTCCCAGAAAATTGGTTGTATTCATAGGACTGTTTTCGGTTGTTGTATAGTATTTGTTGAGTACCCATTTTATGGGTGTCTGTCTTTCTCCTAGGTACAGTATAATTGTATCTTTAGATAACACAACATTTTAGGGATAGGACTTTTTTTTTTCTTTGCCTGTTCAACATGCTTTATGATAACATTAGAATAAGTCTTATGTGTGCATCTATGCATGCAAATGATTTATCATATTAGTACTTACTTGACGTATGTTTCTTGCACACTATCTAATTTGCTAGAAACTAAATTTTAACCATATTGTGATGAAAATGAACTCTCCTGACAACTCTTTCTTTCCTCATATTCTTTCCTTAAATGATGATGGTGAACTATAATATTGTGGAAGTCTATGTTCAGAGTGTAAAGCTCAAAACATGAGACTCAGAGATTGAATCTTGAGGTCTGATCTGTTCCTTAACTTTGCCTTAAGCCTTTAGACGTTAGGTCAGCAGTTAGGCAAGGCAGTATTTTTCCTTCCACAACAGTAATTCTAGTTTGCTTCTTAACCTCTGATAAATCTACTTGTTCGCATCCTCTTTTCAACACAGTGTTAACATGTCAATGTTCATATCCAGACTGAGATGAAAACTGAATTGTGGATCTTAAATGATACTACACAGTCATTTGTTTGGAAAATGGGGAGACTTCAGATTGAGCAGATATGATACACAGATATTTGTCTAAACTGGTTCTGAATCTGACTCATCTGTGACTGAATCTTGGTTACCAGACCTGCATTTAATTTCTACTTAAACTCCAAAAGTGCTTCAAAGATTTTGATCAGGTTCTTTTGAATTTACTTTTAATTAATCCCCTTAGACACAGTTTATAGATTAAGGGGAACCTCCCAACACTTTGCAGAATGAAATTGCATCCCCTAAAATGGCTACTTCTTGTATTGCTCAGTGACTGATTGGTGTAAGAAAGCAGGCTGACTTGGGCTGTTTTCTTTCCTACTGTGTTGTAGTCAGTAGAAAAGAAAAGAGCTCTGTAAGCATAGTTGAGTGAATGCACAGCTATGCTCAAGATTTTAGAGTCACCTTTTGCTTACTCACTTCTCCTTTCCTGTCCTCATATCACATCTGTCACCAGTTTTCTCAGATGATTCCTCCAGAGAGTGGGCCTTTCCACCTACCTCTGACGTGAAATGCACTAATAATAGTTTTGAGCTTTGACAGATATATCAACTTCAGTTTTTCTAACTAGCAGCACCAAATAAATTCTGACCTGGAGATTACTAACCTCATGTCTGCCAACTGGGGTTGATCCATGGTTGCCATCACCATTTAGAAAAGTACATTTCAATATATCACATTATGTGAGTTTCAATTGCAAAGTTTTGGGAATCTTCAGAATCCATCTGTTGTGATAACTGAGAAATTTAGAAAATGTCTGAAACTGTATATATGCAATTTTATATGCTATTTTACATATAGATATAATTTATATATATATATAACCTTAAACATGTATGGATGTGAGTTGGACTATAAAAAAAGCTGAGTGCTGAAGAATTGATGCTTTTGAACTGTGGTGTTGGAGAAGACTCTTGAGAGTCCCTTGGACTGCAAGGAGATCCAACCAGTCCATCCTAAAGGAGATCAGTCCTGGGTGTTCATTGGAGGGACTGATGCTGAAGCTGAAACTCCAATACTTTGACCACCTCATGCAAAGAGTTGACTCATTGGAAAAGACCCTGATGCTGGGGAGGATTGGGGGCAGGAGGAGAAGGGGTTGATGACAGAGAATGAGATGTTTGGATGGCATCACCAACTCAGTGGACATGAGTTTGAGTAAACTCTGGGAGCTGGTGATGGACAGGGAGGTCTGGTGTGCTACAGTCCATGGGATCGCAAAGAGTCGGACACGACTGAGCAACTGAACTGAACTGATGCTTATATATATATAAATTTCAAACGTTATTTGCATTAAATACTTTTTACCTTTATCAAGAAAGGGCAAAAGAAATTCAGTCTTTCATGTTACTGTGTTTGGTCTTTTCTCTTAACCTTCTGAATCAAGTTCTAGTTTTCACTCTCAATTGCGTGGTATCCAGACCAAGTTTGTTATTCTCCCCAAGCTTATGAAATACTTCATCATGGGGTCATCTTCATGTGTTTTCTGACCTCTAAATTTCATCAGAGCAAACCCACAGTTTGCTTCAAAACCATCATGAGAGTCTGCCAGTCTTGGCCTCTTGATCATTTGTTTGAGATTATTATACTAACGACGCATTTCTGGATATGTAGGCACACATATCCATGCTTTTCTGCAATATTATGGTAAAAGCCTTGGTCAGTGGTTTTCACAGGGAGTGGGGAAGCTATATTTTTAGTATTAGAGTGACCCCTGGGGCCTGGGTAAATGCAGATTGCAGAAAAGAAGACATGACCATTCCAAGAACTTTGGCCTTTGACCCAGAAATATATGCTAATGGGTCTCTGGCTGAATTTCTATGTGGTTCTTAGCACAATAAAACTGACAACCATGAGTTTTTCTGAAATGTTTACACTGTAGTTTCTTAACCACATGTGAACAGCATTGAAGCGTTTATAAATAATCTTTGGATTCTCAAAGTTCACAAACATTTGTCTGACCTTGAAAAAGGCCATAGGCAAGGTATATGAAATTCGGAATCTGGAATAACTGAATTAAATTAGATAATGTATGTGATAATTCTCTGTGACTTGTAACTACCAGACTGATGTTGATCATTGGTATGTACAGTTTATTTTCTTTAGGTTCCATGGAATAAGATTTGGGTTAGGTCAGATTATTTGGTTCCTGTATGTGTCACAGTGAAACATAAATTGAATTAGGTTCAGATAACTGATTCTGTTTTTGCTTTGGTATACCAGTTGTCTATTGATTCTACACTCCTTCTGCCCCTGTTTCTAGGGAAAGTTCCTTTCTTCTGCTTTCTGTCTGCCTCTTTCTCAAAGAAATCATCTATTCCCCACCTGAATCTATGTTTTGGGAGTGAGTCCTAATTCCTCACTCCAGGGATGGCCAGCTGTCTTGATCTGAGCACTCAGGATTCACTTAATTTGTTCATGGTGGGCTTGTGAGTAGTGCTAACTTAACTATACTTGCCTCTGAGACTTTGCTAGAACTTTTGGGATGAGTAAAGATACAGCCTCTAGTAGTCGCATTTTCTGTTCTGTGGGGACCTGCCTGTCAACCTGGAGCTAAGGAGAGGGATGGAGAAAAGAGACACATTCCTGATAATAAAGGCTGGACTCTGCCTCCTCCCGTTCTCCAACTCAGTCCCACTGAACTTCCCTGCTCTGTGGTCCAAAGAACATCTCCATGTTTTTGTCTGTTTAATTTGCTTCACAGAAGCATCTGTTCCTGGCAATGGAATGTTCTGGTTTCTTCCCACTGCCATTCACTGGCTGGCTAGTGGTTGTGTGATCTTGAACTTGACAGTTGTGTTTCCTCATGTTCAGTGTTTTCATGTGTAAAATTAGATTGTAGCATTTAGAAATCAAACAAACAGTATACAGAAATGACAGTAGTTCAGAAGTGTTATCAAGTTATTGGAGATGGGTGATATTAAATAAGTTGTTATCAGCCTAGATCCAAAGAAATGGGAGAAGGGGTCATCTGTGGAACTTAAACAGAGTCTTGCAGAGGAGGACACCTTGAAGAAACTGTGATTGTGTCTGGGAAAATTTAAGAGGAGGGAGCCAGGGGAATAAGTTCACTGATCTCATTCTGTTTCCTTCCATCCATCTCCTGCCAGGGCTTCCCATTTGTTGATTCCAACAGGAAGACAGAAAGTAAGGGGGCCTATTGATGTGGTCCCTAGGCCATCCCACAGAAGCCATAAACATGGTGGAGAAGGAAGAAAGTATATCCAGAAGGGCAAAGAGAAGGTATCTGGCATGGCAGATAATATTGGACTTGTCTTTCAATTCTAAAATTAAATGAGAATGAATACAAGTCTAGAATGACATGACATTGGGATTCATTTGGATTCGTGTATACATATGAGTGAGAAAAGAGGAGGGAAATCTTACATCCCCGCCTTTTTCCCTGCACATTTACTATCCCGGTTCATTAAAAGCATGACTAATTAGGCCAATGATGTTTTACTGTTTCAAATGGCATGGCAAAAGAGCTAGGTAATTTTTTAGTTAAATTAGACAATAAATTAATTCAAATTTTTCTTGAAAGTTGATTTTTAAAAATTAGAATAGGACTTTGTTGGTTTTGAAAATAGATTTAGAAAAGTACTTTTCTTTTGTACGTAGTAGAGTTGTATATCTTTAACTTACTCAACTAACATGTGCTTGAAAAAAATCAGAAAAAGTAGGCTCACAGATGTGGAGAACAAACTAGTGGTTAGTAGTGGGTGAGGGGATTTTTAGGGATGGGGGGTACAAACTATTGGATATAAATAGGCTGAAGGATGTTTTGTACAACATGGGTAATATAGCCAACAGTTTGTAGCGAATATAAATAGAAAGCAACCTTTAAACATTATATATATATTTTTTTAAAAAGCAGAAGACAGACAAATTTATTTTTAAAAAATCACCACTAAACGGAGACCTAGTGTTTCATTTGGTTTCTCCACTAAAGAGGTAGGAATTTGTCTAAATGCTTGAGAAAAGCTGACCATGTTAGGCTTATTGCAAGACCACAAAATATGTATAAAACCACATATAGCATTATTTGTGGGTGATTTAAAGAATGTTCGAGTAAGTTTTTCTCCATACAAATTTTCCCTCACTTATTTATTTCCTGAGTAAGATAGAGCTCCATTGTAATGGCACAATAGAATATTTAGAGGTATTGTTGTTCAGTCCTAAATTGTGTCCAACTATTTGCAACCCTACAGACTGTAGCACGCAGACTTCCCTGTCTTTCTGAATATTCAGAGAGAATAATTCGTTACAAAGATATGGAGGTCTTACAAATTTAGAATAAAGCCCTTTCAACTCCCATTCTTTTGTTAGAACTGCATCCTTGTAGATACGATGTCTAAATGTATGTGTGTTAACCTATAATGCAGAAACACCACCCTCCTCCTTGGTGATAGTGATGGTCTGTGTCTATACTTAGGGAAGTAAAACAGGCTTCTTCTGTTGTGGGATGGTTCTCCTGTATCCTGCCCACCAGAGAGGTCTGTGTGTGGCCATCTCCCTCTATGCATACCTTGTGTGTGGGTCAACCGCAGTTCTATAGCACCCCTGCCAAGAACTTTGTCTTGGCCACTGGAGGTGCAAACGGCAGAGTCTCAAGATTTTATTCAGTCCCAAAGGGTTTCTTCAGAAAGGTATAATCCATAGGAGTAAAAACAGACTTCCAGGAAAAGAACACAAACCATAATCAAGATCATGGTCTTGATCATCTTCATAAATTTAAGAGAAAAATCTCACCAAACTGATTGATATATATTCTCAAATAACGTTTTTATTGGCTGCCAGCATGTAAAGGTGGAGCATTCATAATCTGGAGGTCACAGTGTAGACTCTTTCCATGTACAGACAGCCTCCTGCCACATTCCTTTCCATCTGTATTGGTGAACTGCAGTCTTTGCACCCAATGGTAGAGTGCAAAGATAAGGGATTTGACCCAGAAAAAAATTCAACCTCACATCACTTGTAACAAGTGTGAATTGTTATTTCACACTACCGGTAGCCGTTTTCTTTTTTTTTTAGTTTCTTCTATGCACTAGGCAGTATAAGAGATGCTTAATGTAGTCTACATTGTCACATTTATATTTTTATTCACACGATCATACATGGCAGGGATGATTCTCTAGTTATTTTATAGCTAGAGAACTTGTTTCTCTCTTGCTTTCCTTATCCCTCCTACATATTAGACTTTGTTGTAAGTTCTAAGCATTCTTTTTCTTAAATCTTTTAAAGATTTCTTCCTTTTCTTTCCAGACCTTCTACCACAAACTGCTCCATCAATCTCCTGGGTGATCCCCAGTCCCCGAATTAATATCCCTGGAATCCCCTTCTGCTCCCTGTAATACTGGCTGTGTTCTTCAGCTGGACTTTACTTTAAAATTACAAGTAAAATTGTGTCTCTGCTCCCTAAACCCTTGGATGGCTACCCCTTTTCCCTAGAAGAAAGCCCACTTTTCTTCCCACTGTCCTGGGTCTCTCCTAGATCTGGCCCTTGCCTGGGTTTCAGCTTCACTCCTGCCCTGTCTTCTCCTCTCTCCAGGCCAGCTACACCAGATCTGATCAGTTCCCTGAACATACCACGATCCTGCACTATCTTCCTTGCCTTGTTTTGCTCTGCCTAGAATGTTTTTTTACTATAGTTTGTTCAGCTTCCTCCCATGTATCTTTTAGATTTTTATCTTCTGCGTCAGTTCCTTGGACAGTGACTCCAACCCTTTTGACTAGGAGCCGAGTTCCCTTGCTCTCTGCTCCCACAGTGTGAGTCCTTCCTGTTTCCACATCTCTTCATGTTTGTGATTACTTGTTCAAATACCTGTCTTTTCCGCTAGAATATAATCTTAATGAAATCAGTGACCTCACCTGTCCCGTTTATCAAAGTATTTTCTTTCTGTAATGTAGAATCTAGTGCTGGGGAAGCATTCAGTAAACAGTTGTCAAATACATAAAGATTTTTTAAGAAAACCGAAAACTGGAGAGGTTGAATCACCTGCCCTGAGTTATACAAGTTATACCTCTGGCCACACCTGAATTAGAACCCACGTGTGTTTATCAAGAGAGTCCAGCTTTCCCTCTGTTTGACTGCTACCTTGGGGAAGGGCTGGTGTGACTAGAAAGGTTCATTTATACTGTTTCCTGTTTTCTGCCCTTGAAACAGTATTTTGAATCCAGTTTTATATAATGGAAGGTTCTAAGATCTTTGTGATAATAGAACATATACTTTAAAATAGTATTTTGAAAGTTATAGATGCCTGCTTAGTGATATTTCTACATGTTTTAGAAAGTTATATAATCTAGAACCTTTTTGTGAAATCTATCATTAACTACTTTTAATTTTCATCTTGAATTTTATGTTAAAATTTAAAGTAAGTTTTTTTTTTTTTTTTTTTTTTTTAATCATCTTCTATGGGCTTTTTTGGTGGCTCAGATGTTAAAGAATCCACCTGCAGTGAAGGAGACCTGAGTTCAGTCCCTGGGTTGGGAAGATCTCCTGCAGGAGGGCATGGCAACTCACTCTAGTATTCTTGCCTGGAGAATCCTGATGGACAGAGGAGCCTGGTGGGCTACAGTCGGTGGGGTAGCAGAGTCAGACATGACTGAGCAACTCAAACACAGCACAGCACAATCTTTCTTAAGTACAGTTTTCCCTGAAAGATTGCTTATAAATCACAATGTTACTTGGGTATTTCCTTTTGTATGTGGAATACAAAGAGGAGAGAGGTAAATTGCTGCCATATAACAGTATTTGTTTTTGTTGATGAGGGGAGAAATTAATTTGTTGACAAGCCGTTGGCATGTGGCAGGTGAGTCTGGTTCCTGATTGTGAGTGGTTAGTTAATCTGTGAAATTTATTAATTCCCAGTCCAAACAACGGTGAATAATAGCAGTGCAAACTTTGGCTCTGGTTTTGTTTAGCTTGTTTCTGCTGGTATTTATAAATACCTCTTTGAAAGTGAAAGTTGCTCAGTTGTGTCCGACTCTTTGTGACCCCCATGGACTATATAGTCCATGGAATTCTCCAGGCCAGAATACCGGAGTGGGTAGCCTATCCCTTCTCCAGCGGATCTTCCTGACCCGGGAATCAAACTGGGGTCTCCTGCATTGCAGGCAGATTCTTTATCAACTGAGCTATGAGGGAAGATCAAGTCGTTAGCAATTTACAAAGATTACAGATTTCTTGAAGCCAAAGAATGTGAGGGATGTGCACACATCCCTTCATTTCTCCTCCAGACTTTATTTTTTCAGGCATCTCTAATAAGATGAGAATTTCCTGAAGACATAGAAGCAAACATCTATGGCTGGCTCATGGTGGGAGAGTAGGTATTTGTTTGCTTTAAATTTTCAGGAGTCATTGATTTTTCAAATGTGCATCCTGGCGCTTACCTGCTTCTGTTTGGTGCCAGTTCTACTCTGGAGGGAGGTTTGGGGACAGAGTGTCTTTTTGAAATCCCATGAACCTAGCTTTTTCATCAGTGACAGTGTGAAAAAGCGTAGCTGTGGGGATCTTCTTTCGAATACAACTGGAATATTAGTGGAATTTTTTTTTCTTGTTACCTGCATACATTTTGTAACTTTCCATTGGACACTGTATGATTTCCAAATTAATTTGGTCATTCTCGATGTAGAATTTGTGGTGTTCATTGTGCAACAGTAGCAGTGACAGTCTTTGCAGGTTTGTTTGATTTTTGATAGTGAAAAAATTCATCCCAGTGCTACTGCTCTTTGCTTATAAAACTGACCAGTTATGATTGCATTTGTAACCATGAGTGAGCTTAGACCTTTCTTCAATCTCTCTCTAAGTCCTAAGAAAGAATTTCTTAGGTAAAGACTGCAGAACTAGACATTTGAGAAATGCTGCAATGTTTCAAATGACTCATGAATGTAGAAGAACATTTTCTGTTGTAGTTCACGTGAAAGATGAACTTGGTTTTGAGTACCAGCAGTGGAATTTTAAACCTTTGAGATACTCAATGAGATTCTGCAATTTCTCTCATTAATTCATGTCTTTTACAGTTTTAAATCTAGGAGGAATATTCTTCAGAGGGGAAAACCCACTGGAAGTGTCAATTTCACTAAGCAGTGAAGAGTTAGTTTATTTTCAAATAAGTAAAGATGTTGGATGGGATACTCTTTACAAAGACTTTTAGTATGTTTCACAAATCAGTTCTCAAAAATGTGAAATCTCTCTATATTTTTAGGGGGGCTGGGGGAAAGGTGAAAATTCTAAGTTGTGAGTTCCAATTGCCTAGAACAAACTCCCACTGTGTTTCTACTCATTGGCATTTTTAGTATTCTTAATTTGTTCGGCGGACCAAATGATTTTACTCATAGGGATGGTCAGATGAGTGCTCCCTGTAATAGACAACTTTGTTTTTGAAGCAAATATACTCTTTGTGGAAATCTGACAATGAAGAGACAGAACAAAGCAGTTGTATGAATTGATCAGGAAATGGATGGATAACTGGAGCAATGAAGTTATTCATTTATCGTTTGTTTTATGACAGCCACTGTAGACAGGTTTTCTCAGCATACTTTCCCATGGATATAGAAATGAGGGATTTTCATGCTACCACATATGGGACAACTCTATTGCTTCTTACCACCATTTGAAACAGAAGATCCACAATTCTTGGGTGGGAGACAAGAAAAGTCACAACTAGACTCACAGTTATTATTTAGGTTGTAATTAGTTAGCATTCAGTATGGATGAGGCTTTGGGTTACCTTAAATGAATTAGTTTCCTCATTGGGTGCTATGGGTTAAGTTCTTTTGTTCTCTGAAAATGCTTATGTTGAAAACCTGATGCCCAAGGTGATGGTTTTAGGAGGTGGAATCATTGGAAAATGATTAGGTTATGAGGGTAGAGCCCACATATGGGCAGAGCCCCCATGAATGAGATTAGCGTTCTTTTGGAAGAGGCCTGAAATACTCACTCATCCCTTCTATCCCGGGGTGGAAGAAATGTCTGTGTCCTGGAAGAGGCTCTCACTTAACCATGCTGGCACCCTGATCTTGGACTTCTAGCCTCCAGAGCTGTGATAAATAACATTGCTTATAACCCCCACCCAGCCTTTGGTATGTTGTAATAGCAGCCAAAATGGACTAAGACACTAGACAAGCTTAAATGGGGGAAAAAAAGTTTGTCAAGCTTGTTTTCTCTTCCATAGTGGTGAAAGTGGAACAGGTAGAACAGATATTCAATTCCAGATAAAGTGGCACATGATAACATACTCCAAAGAACTATAAATTTCCTTTTGTAGTCTTGTGACATGCTCCCCTGGGAAGGCACTTTCTTAGATGTAATTGATATCTGAACCAAAAGATTGTGAATAAAACAAATCACCTTCTATAAGGTGGGTGGGCTTTATGCAATCAGTTGTGGGCCTTAAGAACAAAGATTGAGGTTTCCCAAAATAAAAGCAACTCAGCCTCAAGACTGTACCATTAACTGGTACCCCAATCTTCAGCCTAGTCCACAGAGATGGAGCAACTAGACACTAAGGCCTGCCACTGGGCTCTCATCTAAGTCCTAACATAACTGCTCTTGATTTTAAAAACTTCTTTTTACTTCTCTAGGCCTAAGTTTTCTCAACTACACAGGAAATTAGATTCGAAAATCCTTTACATTTCTGAAGATTATGCAAATCTCTGTATAAAACATGATCCCAAGCCGAAGATTTATTTGTGCCTCTCTCGAAAAGAAAATTATTTCTTGTGCAGCTTTCCTGTTAAGAACTCTTATACTCCTTATTATGTGCTCTATCTCACAGTGTATTTCTCTCGCTTAGCTTTAGGAAAATTTCCTTGATAGAAATAATAACTTGACTGTTATGGAATACTATTTTTATCTCTTTGGTCTTCCACTGAAAAGCATGAATTGCAATTAATGCACTCTAGTGAGAGAAATTGTTTGAAAATGTCAGCATGTCAACTTGAAGAAGTTTACTAGTTTTAAATATGGGTCTTGGTGTATACAGAAGAGGTATGATTTGCATAGCTTTGTTTCCTGCAACAGTGTTTTTTCTGTATCTGTCCTTTTCTTTTTTTGTTTCATTTATTTTTATTAGTTGGAGGGTAATTACTTTACAATATTGTAGTGGTTTTTGCCATACATTGACATGAATCAGCCATGGATTTACATGTGTTCCTCATCCCGATCCCCCCTCCCGCCTCCCTCTCCATCCCATCCCTCTGGGTCTTCCCAGTGCACCAGCCCTGAGCACTTGTCTCGTGCATCCAACCTGGGCTGGTGATCTGTTTCACCCTTGATAGTATACTTGTTTCAATGCTATTCTCTCAAAACATCCCACCCTTGCCTTCTTCCACAGAGTCCCAAAGTCTGTTCTGTACATCTGTGTCTCTTTTTCTGTTTTGCATATAGGGTTATCATTACCATCTTTCTAAACTCCATGTATATGCGTTAGTATACTGTAATGTTCTTTATCTTTCTGGCTTACTTCACTCTGTATAATGGGCTCCAGTTTCATCCATCTCATTAGAACTGATTCAAATGTATTCTTTTTAATGGCTGAGTAATATTCCATTGTGTATATGTACCACAGCTTCCGTATCCATTCGTCTGCTGATGGGCATCTAGGTTGCTTCCATGTCCTGGCTATTATAAACAGTGCTGCGATGAACATTGGGGTGCACATGTCTCTTTCAGTTCTGGTTTCCTCAGTGTGTATGCCCAGAAGTGGGATTGCTGGGTCATATGGCAGTTCTATTTCCAGTTTTTTAAGAAATCTCCACACTGTTTTCCATAGTGGCTGTACTAGTTTGCATTCCCACCAACAGTGTAAGAGGGTTCCCTTTTCTCCACACCCTCTCCAGCATTTATTGCTTGTAGACTTTTGGATAGCAGCCATCCTGACTGGCATGTAATGGTACCTCATTGTGGTTTTGATTTGCATTTCTCTGATAATGAGTGATGTTGAGCATCTTTTCATGTGTTTGTTAGCCATCTATCTGTATGTCTTCTTCGGAGAAATGTCTGTTTAGATCTTTGGCCCATTTTTTGATTGGGTCATTTATTTTTCTGGAATTGAGCTGCAGGAGTTGCTTGTATTGTCCTTTTCTTATTTGCCTGAAGTTATATAGAATACATCCCCTTTTTGAAAGGGAAATTTGACAAAAAAGGGAACTTTTATCTGGAATATCAGTTATGATTTTGTCCAGTTGTCATCTAATCCAAAATATAAATCTCACTGTGGGACCGTCATCCCTAAGAAGGTGAAATTCCCACATAAATTGTCCCTAACATCAGTTTGGCAATCATTCATTTGATACATGCTCCATTCAAATACTCATGGTACAGAGGAATATACAGAATTATGACTTCTTTGAGATTCAGATTCCTCATCTCTGAAATGCTTTTAGTTATAATATTTACTTCAAAAAGAACTAAATAAGCTGGTCTGTGAAAAATACCAGTTTCTGGCGTGGTTGAGATACTCAGTAAATAGTAACTTCAGGGCAGCTGGTGTGGCCTTTGTAGCCCTAAGGGAACTGAACTAAAGTAGTGGGAATAGGTGTTGTTCAGATCATGAACTGTAACATAAGCCAGAATGTGGTCAGTGAGATAAAAATGGTGAGAGTGAAATTAGGAAGCCATAAGGAGGGATGGTACTTTCATCTAGGAAAAGTCGGTAACAATTCATCAAGGAGGTGGATTTCTTTTGGACCATGGAAGAGAGGTTAGGTGTTTGTGTGCAGTGTAGGAATATTTGATTTGTAGACTCTCCTTAAAGTATTTTTTATCAGTTATGATCTGAGAGTACAGCTAAGAAATTAAACTCCTGTGGTGAATATAAGAATCCTACGGTGAAAAGTAGACTTAAGTGTCAGGTTCAGAGCACTGTCTCTCTTCTGTCCTATTCAACCTTTTTGACAGTGACTTGATTATCACATTATCTTAGGATATGAAAGTGGGAAGGCTAGTGTATGTGGAATGTGAAAGTGAAAATGTTAGTTGCTCAGTCATGTCCGACTCTTTGCGACCCCATGGACTGTAGCCTGCCAGGTTCCTCTGTCCATGGGATTCTCCAGGTAAGAATACTGGAGTGAGAAGCCATTCCCTTTTCCAGGGAATATTCCTGTCCCAGGGATTGATCCTAGGTCTCCTTCATGCAGGCAAATCCTTTACCGTCAGAGCCACCAGGTATGTGGAATAAGAGACTGCAAATCCAATGGTTTCCATCTAATAAGGTGACAATTAAAAAAACAAGTGCATCCACAGTTCTATAATTATGTCCAAATAATCAGATATAATGGTTTGGGTGGAAAAAAAAAACTCATGATTTTAGTTCCCTGTAAGATGTGGGAGGCAGCATCTAAAAATTCATGGAAATTTTACTCTGAAGGAATAAAATGGATTCATTCAACAAGCATCTAATGAAGGTCTGCTGAATGCAGAGAATGGACAGCAGTGAAGAGTACGCATGTGGACGTTGTAACTCAGGACTTAAATTTTAATAGAAAAGCAGACATGAGATACATTTCAAAGTTAAATGTTGCACCACAATTGGGACAAATGTTGAGGGGAGAAACACAGAATGCCATATGTCCCCATAACAAGGAGACCTGAGCTGTGTTGGAGTCAGGAAAGGAAAGGCTGCTTTGTGGAAGTGGTTTTTACTGAGATCTGAAAGATATCGGGGAAGTAATCAGGTCAAAGACAGAGGGTCTTCCAAGTAGAGGAAGGGGCATTTATAAAGAGCTTTAGCCATATGTGAGAATATAGACTGAGAAGAAAAGACACATGAGGATTGAACCTTCAAGGAATTTAATCTACTTGGTAAAACTTATGATAACTAGACAACGAATACAAGGTGGAATATGGTCAGTGCTATGAAAGAGATAAGAATGAAATTTTCAGAGCATCGGAGATATTTCCATTTGCCTGGGAATTTGGTAGAGATTCAGTTAAACTTAGGCAACTTGGTTTCTGTTTTTGCCATTGAGTTTTATGAGTTTAGAAAAGTGACTTAATCATTCTTGGATTTATTTATATATCTCTAAAATGGGTGGATTGTCTAGTTGATTTCCAAGGTCTTTTCCTTTTCTGAATATCCAATTAATCCCACTGGGTAATTATCTGGAATAAAAGCCCCTTTTACCTGCCAAGAGTAATGACTGATGTAGCTAAAAAAAAAAATTATAAAGAAAGTATTGAAATCATTGATTTTTTCTTTTTTCAGTTTTATTGAAATATAATTAACAAACCTGCAAGATATTTAAAGTATACATGATGATTTAAACATGTATATATTGTTAAAGAATTCCCCCATCAGGTTAATTACACATCTATTAATATCACCTCACATATTTACCTTTTTGAGATCTTTCTTGGTGAGAACATTAAAGTTTTACTCTCTTGCATGGCTGTTAAGTCACTTCCATGTTGTCTGACTCTTTATGACCCCATGGACTGTAGCCTGCCAGTCACCTCTGTCCATGGAAGTTCTCCAGGCAAGAATACTAGAGTGGGTTGCCATGCCCTCCTCCAGGGGATCTTCCAAACTCATGGACTGAACTCACATGTCTCTTATGTCTCCTGCACTGGCAGACGGGTTCTTTACCCATAGCACAACCTGGAGAGCCCTTTACTGTCTTAACAAATGTCAATAATACATCACAAACCATACTCAGTATGTTATACACTAGATCCTCAGACCTTATTCACCTTGGAGGTTACAGTTTGTACTCTTTTACTAAATTCCTTCCCTTCTCATTGATTTTTTAGTATTTATTTTTATGTGATCTGAGACATATTCTTGTGTTTTTGGTTTTGAATTCAGGAAAAACGATATCCCCTTCCTGTTGTAAACACTTTAGCGATAGGTCCTTGAGGAACCATCTTTATCTAGCAGCTCCATAACCAGCTGTATCATTGTGTGAAAACAAGATGATTTATACAGGTAAGGAAAATAAAGAGAGAGCTTAGTGAACTTAAGCGGTTATTGGAAGTTGTATCAGAGTTAAGGATAACTGAAAAGGAAAAGCAAAACTCTTGGAGACAGGCAAGAACAGGGAGTGATGAACACATTTATGCCCACAGGGCAAAGGAAGAGAGTGGACCTTGCAATCTCTAGAGAGACTTGTATATAGCTGCAGTTGAAGGCGAGAGCCTCTGACCAGATCTCTGGGCTTTGGTGAAGAAACTTGGTCACCTCCCAACAGAAAAGGAGTCAGAAGAAAGAATCAGATAACTAATCTCTTTCTCCACTGACTCTCCAATCTCTTGCTAGTGATTCCCATTGGCCAAACTCAAAGAGAAGTCAGAGCCCAGGAAAGCCAGAGGAATGCAGTCTGGTCTGGTCAATCTCCAAAGGTTCATAACATGAAAGAAAAGTATCAAGGGTGGTTCTAGAAGGGCATATAAGGAATATCCAACACACCCATCATTTCTACATGGTATAAATGTTTTCTTTATCCTGTAAATGTAGTTGTAGTTGTTCTTCATAGACATTTAGAATGACTCTTGGCATTATTAACTTTAAGGGGAAAAGTCAGTTTCTGATCTGACCTAGATTTGGGCATTTGCCACTATCGTGCTATTAACATAATGCTGTTACTGGGACCCCAACTGACTGTATTGCTGATTTACTTAAACCCTTTGAAAAAATAGATAGTGTCACCTGACTTAGGAAGGCACCAGAAGCTATCAAGATATGTTTTTATACACTGTTGGATTCATTTGGCTAACTTATATGTGTGAGAGTGAGGACTTTTAAGTCCAAATTTATGAGTTACCGCTCAGTAATTTTCTTTTTTTGTGTTGCCTTTGTCTTGTTTTGGTGCAGGGCAATACTGGCCCCACGGAATTATTTTAGGAGGGTTTCCTCCCTTTTGTTTTCTTGAACAGATTATATAAACTTGGTCTTAATTTTTAAAATGCTTGTTAGAATTCTCCAGTGAAACCATCTTGGATTAAAGATTTCTTTTTTGAAAAATTTTATATTACAGTTTCCATGTCATTAAAGGTTATATGACTATTCAGATGATCTACTTGGGTGGTTTGTGATAATTTATGAATTTTGAGGAACTGTTCATTTCTTCTAAGTTGTCACCCCCATGAATACAAAATTATTTATAATATTCTCTTGCTAAAATTCTTGATAACTGTAAGATCTGTATGATATCCCCTACTTCATTCCTAATATTAGTTGTGTAGTCTTTCTTTTTGTCAGTTGTGCTAGAATTTTATTAATTTCATTTTTTCAAAGAAGCAGCTTTTTGTTTTACTGACTTTTTTGTTGTTTTCCTATTTTCAGTTTCATTAATTTTTACTTTTTCTTATTTCCTACTTTCTGATTGTGTTGGGTTTATTTAACTCTTCTTTTTTAGTTTCTTGAGGTATGAAATTTTATTATTGATTTCAAACCGTGATTTCTTATGGACATTTAGTGCTAAAAAATTTCTCAGTGCTGCTTTAGCTACATTTCACATATGTTGATATGTTGTGTTTTTGTTTTCATTAAGCTCTGTGTATTCCTGAATTCTATTGATATTTCCTTTTTGACCAGTGAATTTTTAGAAATCTGTTGTTTAATTTACACGTTTAGAGATTTTCTTATTGTCCTTATGTTATTGATTTTTTTTCTCCTATCATACTTAGAATACATTGTTTTATCTCAACACTTTCAAATCTGTTGAGCTTTGTTTTGTGGCTAAGAATATGGTCTATCTTGGTGAATGTTTCTTGGGTAAAAACATGTATTTTGCCAATGTTGGCGAGAGCATTATATATATATGTGTGTGTGTTCATGTTTATATATATGTGTATGTGTCATTTAGGTCCTGTTTCCTTGTGACTTTCAGATCTTCAGTATCCTTGCTGATTTTCTGTTTAGTAGTTCTCTAGTTCTCTTAGTTTCTGAGAGGAGTGTTGATGTTCTGAATCATAATGACAGGTTTACTTATTTCTCCTTTGAGTTCCATCCATATTTGCTTCATTTATTTTAAGACTGTGTTGTTTGATGCATACGTAGGATTGTTGTGTGTGCCTGTTGGATTGATTCTTTTATCCTATGTAATTCCCTTGTGTTCCTATTTGTCTCCAGGAATTGTCTTTGCTTTGAAGTCTACTTTATCTGATATTAATCTATCCTTTTTATCCTTTTATTTTCAGCATATCCATGTCATTAGTGAGTTTCTTTGAAACAGTATGTAGTGCCTCATGTTCTTTTATTCACTCTGCCAACTCTGTCTTTTGATCAGTGTATTTAGACCATTTATATGTTAGGTGATTAATGATATGTTATTGCTTAAGTCTGACATTTTATTATTTGGTTTTGTTTGTTCTTTTGGTTCTTGTTTCCCTGTTTCTATTTTATTTAGTTTTTGTGTTACTTGAACCCTTTTTAAGATTTTAATTTATTTCTGTGCTTTTGAGTGTCTCTCTATTTTATGGGTCTATTTGTCTGTTGATCTTTCAATCATATCTATGATTTATCACAGCTTGTTGGTATCAGTATTTTACATTCCTTGATGAGGAGTGGAGACTTCTTTCCATTTAGGGCCTTCCTTACTTTTAAATACCATTCTTGTGAGTTACAGATGATATAATTTTTGTTGCAGTCATTACGTATGATTAACAAATGTTATGAGGAAAAGGACAATCTATTGTATATACTCAGTTCTTTCCATTGTTCTCTTCTCCCAGTGTTCTGAGAGTCTTTCTTTTGCTTTTCCCTTTCTCTGTGAAGACTTTCTTTAGCCACTTTTAAGGGTAGATATGCTAGTGACAAATTCTTTTAGTTTTTTTTTCATTATTTGAGAGTGCTTTTATTTCTCCTTTATTCCTAATGGATAATTTAGTCATGTAAAGAACTTATAATAGACAGTTCTTTTCTTTCAGGACTTAAAAAGGCATCCAGAGTTCATAAGAGAAATTCACTGATATAGGAGTTGATGTTTCCCTACAGGTAACACATCATTTCTCCCTGGCTGCTTTCAAGATTTTTCCTTTGTCTTTCATTTTCTGAAATATAATTAGGATGTGTCTTGGTGTGGGTTCCTTTGGGTTTATCCTATTTTGAGTTGCTGTGCTTTTTAAATCTGCATGTTTGTATCTCTTCCACATTAAGAAAGTTTTCAGCCATTATTTCTTCATGTAATCTTGAGACCTGTTTTCTTTCAAATTTTCTTTTTCTGGGAATATGATGAGATGAGTGTTGGATTTTTTATTGTTATCTGACAGGTCACTAATTAAAGATGCTTACTCCTTGGAAGAAAAGTTATGACCAACCTAAACAGCATATTAAAAAGCAGAGATGTTACTTTGTCAACAAAGGTCAGTCTAGTCAAGGCTGTGGTTTTTCCAGTAGTCATGTATGGATATGAGAGTTGGACTATAATGAAAACTGAGCCCCGAAGAATTGATGCTTTTGAACTATGATGTTGGAGAAGACTGTTGAGAGTCCCTTGGACCACAAGGAGATCCAACCAGTACATCCTAAAGGAAATCAGTCCTAAATATTTATTGGAAGGAATGATGTTGAAATGAAACTCCAATAATTTGGCCACCTGATGCAAAGAACTGAGTCATTGGAAAAGACCCTGATGCTGGGAAAGATTGAAGGCTGGAAGAGAAGGGGACGACAGAGTATGAGATGGTTACATGGTATCACCGACTCAATGCACATGAGTTTGAGTACTCCTGGATTTGGTGATGGACAGGGAGGCCTGGCATGCTGCAGTCCATGGGCTTGCAAAGAGTCAGACACAGCTGAGTGATTGAACTGAGCTGACAGGTCACTAGGGTTCTATTCTCTTCTTTTTTTCTTTTTCAATCTGTATTCTATTAATTATTCAGATTATATGAATTCTATTAATCTGTCCTGAAATTCAGTGATTTTTACCTTTTGTCATCCCCATTCTGCAAATTTTTGTTTTATTGTGAATTTTGTGTATGTAATTTTCATTTGATTCTTTTTTATAACTTCTGTTTATTGGATAACATTTTTTTCTCAGTTATTTGAAGAGAATTTGTAACTTATCTTGTGTGTATTTATGATAACTGTTTTAAGACTTTTATCAGATAATTACATCTGATTAATTTCATCATTGACATTGGTTGGTTGTCTTTTCTCAGTTCAGTTTTCAGTTTCTTGATTCTTGATATGACAAGTCATTTTCAGTTTTTGCTTTGATATTCTGTCCTATGGTTGAAGACTCTGGGGTCCTATTTAAATCTTGTTTTACCAGAAAGTCATCCTGTTTAGATTTATTGTGGCTTTCCAGGCTTAGTTTGTGGGCTCTGTTTCTATTAACAGTTTAATTTTAAAGCCTTTGCCATGTTATTTTGATCTGTTTAGCCAATCTAATGCTGCTTGGCTGTGTCTGAGGAAGCAAAAAGTGTTTCCCCAGTCTAGGCCATTGGGTGTCTCTAGATGAAAGAAGGCAGTTCAGGTTCTTTAGGGGGAAAGGGGACTTCTTGGGCCAGACTTGTTGGAGCAGGATCTCCCCTCCTAGTGCCTCCCAGCTGCTCAATGTTTCTGGACAGAGGCAGGAAGTTTTAGGCTCTTGGAAACAAAGATTTTCCAGGCGTTCTGCCTGTGTGGTTGAGTCCCTCCTGCTGGTTCTACCCACCCACCTTGTATTCCCAGTGCTAAAGGGAGTTTCAATCTCACAGAGGCTTCCCTGGCCAGGGACATGTTCTAACCGAATCTTCCCTGCTCCGGGGGACCACAAGTGCTTCCAAGGCCGGCCTGCTGTTTGTGATGGGGTCACATTACAGGTGCTCTCTGGAGGGGACTCACAGGCAATGTGGGCAAAAAGGCTTCCAAAACCCAGTTGCTTGCATTGTGTGTCTTGCTGTGCTGCATGGCAGCCTTGCATGGAAGGCTCCCCCAGGACACTACTCCCTATCCATCTTTCTGATGATTTGGCGCAACTCATCTGGTGTTCCTTCACATTCATTCCTGGGGAGGAAGGGCCCTTCTCAGGCTGCCTTCTGATGCTAGGTTGGAGGTCAGAAATGCAGGGCCTGGGTTGCTTTCTTTCGTTGGGTGCTGCTGTGTTGCTCTTCCAGTCTTTAGGCCCTAATAAACTACTTCACCCTCTTCTTCAGTTCAATTCAGTTCAGTTGCTCAGTTGTGTCTGACTCTTTGCAACCCCATGAATCGCAGCTTGCCAGGCCTCTCTGTCCATCACCAACTCCCAGAGTTTACTCAAACTCATGTCCATTGAGTCGGTGATGCCATACAGCCATCTCATCCTCTGTTGTCCCGTTCTCCTCCTGCCCCCAATCCCTCCCAGCATCAGGGTCTTTTCCAATGAGTCAACTCTTCGCATGAGGTGGCCAAAGTATTGGAGTTTCAGCTTTAGCATCAGTCCTTCCAATGAACACCCAGGACTGATCTGCTTTAGGATGGACTGGCTGGATCTCCTTGCAGTCCAAGGGACTCTCAAGAGTCTTCTCCAACACCACAGTTCAAAAGCATCAATTTTTTGGCACTCAGCTTTCTTCAAATCCAACTTTCACATCCATACATGACCACTGGAAAAACCATAGCCTTGACTAGACGGACCTTTGCTGGCAAAGTAATGTCTCTGCTTTTTAATATGCTGTCTAGATTGGTTATAACTTTCCTTTCTCTTACTATCAAAGGTCTCATTTAGTGGCCTCTTGTTATTTCCAGAACAAACAGAGGAGTGGGCACAAAGAGATCAAGTCTATCTTGTCTGAACCAGAAACGCAGGGTCTGTTTTATAACTTAGGGAAGAGATTTCAGTGAGGGAAGTTGTGGAGGAAAGTGGAAAAGAGTCCACAGGAGGCAGGAGATGAAAGTCATGTCTCCCTTTTCTTTGGAAGTCACGGGAAGCTCAGAAAGTATTTACTCTAGGTGATACATATATTCAATTCTGAGTACACGTTCTGTTTCAGCAAACTGTAAGTCTTCTGTATTTTTTCATTAATTTTCCTTACAAATGGGTATATATACCCATACTACATTTTATTTATCCTTCTAGGCCAATTGTTCAAGTTATGTCTTGAGACTTAAACCCGTGAGAAAAAGAAATCTATTTGTATTATTTAGCAATAGACGAATTGATGGAATAATAAAATGACCCATGATGATTACTTGAGCTTACAAAATTTTATATATGCATATGAAGAGAGATGGACTTTCTTGGTAGCTCAGACGGTGAAGAATCTTCCTGCCATGCAGGACACCTGGACTCAATCCCCGAGTCAGGAAGATTTTCTGGAGAAGGAAATTGCTACCCACTCCAGTATTCTTGCCTGGAGAAATCCATGGCCAGAAGAGCCTGGCAAGCTACAGTCCATGGAGTCACAAAGAATTGGACACAAGTGAGCAACAAACTCTAATGTGAAGAGAAATATTCACAGATAATTTCATTCCTGGCCCCTTGTGGTATTCTGAGAGCTTTGAAGTAAATGATATGTAAAATAAGTTACTTTATTATGATAAGCTACTGTGGTATAACTATGTCTGTACATTCAGAATCCATTATTCCAGTGGCCTTAAAAATGAGTGTCCTTATCCCTTTAGGAGGGAAATGTTAGCATTTCTATTTATTTTTAGCTCACTGTCATTTAACTTATATTTTATGTATATTTTTAAATGTCATAATATATTAGAATAGCAATGGATATATAATATTTCTACATATTATAATTTGGGGCACTGATAGTATGTTGTAAAATGAAAATAATGTAGAGATTAGTTCTTCAGGAAACAGAAAATTATCAAAATTTGCTACATTAAATGTTACTTAATTTGAAGGAATTTGTCCCAAATCATTTGTGAAATCAGTTCAACTGAAGAGAGGCAGGATGTTCAGAATATTCATGTTTGTATGAGTTTGCATAGAGCCTCAGAGGTGGAAACATTTTTGAAGTTGGGCAAAAGAGCAAGAAATCTGACTGGACAGGATAAACCTTGAATCTGGAATGCAAGAAAGCGTGTTTGCTACTCTCAGGAGGCCCTAACAAGTTGGGTGATCTTTAAATCACCTCCCTTTCTTCACCTTTACTTCCTAAACCCCTTCCTCTGCTTTACCATTTCTTTTCCCATAGTACAGATGATCTGTTAACATACCATGTAATGTTAACATACCATATAATTTGATTTATGTTTATTGTGGAGTCTTCCCCCACCTAGAATATAACTTCCATGAGGACAAGTGTCTGCCTGCTTTGTGTACTGATGTAACCAAGGACCTATAAGAGTTCCTGAGTCAAGGAGGAATTAAGTAAATATTTGTTTAATGACCAGCAATAGCAGAGTACTGGGTTGACCTATAGGTTTCATAATTTAGTGGTTTTTATTAGCTATTTAAACTGTTCTGCACTTAATATTACAAGGTCAGGATGTTTTTCCATTTTTATATCAGCATAAACATAAAGTACATTTGGAGGTAAAGATAGGCATGAAGATGCATTTAGATTCAATATGCTAAGTAGAAGTAACTTTGAAAATAAAACCAATAACTTTTAGTTGATTTGCTTTCTTTATTCAAAATATTAGTATATTCCTTTAAAAAAAACTTTCCATATATATGTGTGTGTATATATTTGTTTATATGTGACCTAGGCTTCCCTGGTGGCTCAGAGGTTAAAGCGTCTGCCTGCAATGTGGGAGACCCGGGTTCGATCCCTGGGTCGGGAAGATCCCTGGAGAAGGAAATGGCCACCCACTCCAGTATTCTTGCCTGGAGAATCCCATGGACAGAGGAGCCTGGTAGGCTACAGTCCACGGGGTCGCAAAGAGTCGGACACGACTGAGTAACTTTACTTTCACTTTATGTATAAATTATATGTATATAACATAATGATAATATGTCCATTATATGTATATAACATTGTATTAGTTTCAGGTGTATAGCATAATTATTAGATATATGTATATATTGCAAAATGATCACCACAATAAGTCTGGTTGCCATCTGTCACTATACAGTTACAATCTATTTTTTCTTCCGATGAGAACTGTTAAGATTCTTAGCAACGTTCAAATAGGCAATAAACATTTTCCTTTTTGACTTAGTGTAGTTAAATGGGACAAGTGGCTCTGAATCTTAGAACCAAAGAATCATGTTTAAACTATAAAGCTGAATAAGACTTCTCAGTGCCAGTTCATATAGAGCTTCTTGAAAATCCACTCCCAACTAGTTCCACCTGGCTGCCATCACACTTGGTATGGTGTGCAGGCAGAGATCTGTGTTTAAAACACATTTTTTTCCCCACTTGTCCATGCATTTTTTCCTCAACATCTTTCACTGCCTCATATGGCTTTCCTGTCTTCACTACCAAATAGGTTATAATTACGGCAGAAGATATCTAAGTAGATATCTAAGGGGAGTTGCATCTGCTGCCCACTGGGCATTTTGGAAAGAGGCTCGGGAGGAGTCCTTTCAATATTAGAGCTTTACTTTCAGGGGATTAGAAAGCTTTTCAGTTTCAAGAGTCCATCAAAATGAAAATTATCTTAGGACTGAACACTTTTTAATTATTTATTTGATTAGTGATTAGCTGACCTTCTGCTGAGAGGAAGACAATGCAGGGATAGTAAACAAGGGTGGATTCTAGCAAAAGGAATGAGAAACTCTTGGAGGAAGTGGACGCATGTTTAAGGAAAGCATTACTTATGTTTTGTTTAGGCTTGGCGGTCGAGCTGGCTCCGTAAAGGAATGGGTTGTTTTCATTTTATTACTATTCATCCTCTATGCTTTACAATGTATGTCTCATTTAAGTGTTGAAAGAGACCAGTGACTTACTGCTTGTTATCGCTGGGTAGTTGTGCTTTGGTTCTGGTATTCGATAGAGACTAGCAGAGACTTGAGTGTACTTATTTCTGTGATTTGCTGCAGTGACTTAACATTTTTTGATGATTTCTGGTATAAAGTGAATGAAATACAGGAAAATAAAGTTCAGATGCTTTTGGACAGAACCTTAATTATTTCCTCCCTTCTCTCTGACTTTCTAGTCATTCATTTACTCATCTAGTCCTATGTTCTTGGATGCCTTTTTGACTCTTATGTCTGCCTCATTCCCTCTGTGTGGTCAAGGCCTAATTCTTTTCCTGTATCTTTCACATCCTTTGCTTCTTTTAGCTAGGCAGAGCCCTCTTTGATTTTCTTTTAGTGTCATAATATTCCCAGCTCTTTCTGGGCTGTTGCTTTTTCTCTTCCAGCCCCAACACCCACAACCCGTCAATCCAAGTAAAGATTTCTCTTATCTAATTCTGGACACACTGCTCTTTTGCACTAAAATTTCCTGGTTCCCTGTTGCCTTTAGAATAAATGCAAACTCTCCAAGTTGGCATAAATTATCCTCCCTAATATAATGCATGAGTAATCTGTGCAAGATTTTCTCTATTCTAACCCTACAGTAATGTATATAGCATATTATGGGAGTATAATCATGAGAGATATTACATTTTTATTAGAAAAATGAACATTTCTTGTGTTTTAGTCAAACTTGAATATTCACTGATATTTTATAATGCTATATGTATTAATATCTCAGTTCCCTTGGTCCAGGACGTAGGCTATATGTACATCATAAATGAATTGACAGATATGCTGTCTTCCTCCTTTTGCATATTAATATCCTATCAGCCTTTCAAAACTCCATCAACAAGCCAATGCAGTTGTGTAACTCCAAAAAATCCTTGTTCTTAAATCCAGAAGGCTCCTAACTGTACTTCAATGCACTATAGCACCTTCTTTGGCTTCACCTCTTATCCTTACTTTGCTCTACCTTATAATATAGTAATTTGTGTGTTTAAGTCATCCTCTTTTTCTCCAAAAATTGAGAACTAACTTCTGGAAAACAGAGATTTATTTAAACCTCAGTACATGTTGTTGTTTCTCTGAAACATGATTTACTAATCTATGAGGTCAGTGAACTTCAAGGGTTTTTCATTTGTTTCCATTTGGTAACCACTCTTACTATTCTTGCTGTAGCAGAGCCATTTCTTCAAATGTAATCTTACATGAGAATCTGAGGAAGAGGATAAAATAAATGCACTCTGGATGGCAAGGGAGTGATTGTTAAAAGTTCCATGAATGTCTTCTTTTCAGCTACTCCTTGCTGAATCTACAGAACACCTGTGACTCAGCTCAATATTTTCAGAAATCTCTAGTGTTCTGTTTATATGTTATGGTCAAGCACAAAGAGGTCTTTCAATATCACTACCTCTGTCCTTGATCTAAAGCTTTAAGTTTGTGCTTGGAATAAACTGTATAACAGACAAATACATGAAGATGAGTGTGGGCTGATAGTGAGTGTATGTTTCCTACAATTGCATTGTCCCTCTTTTTGCCTAATTTCCTCTCTAATAACTACCATCCTCTCTGCTGGAAATATCTAGACATTGAAGGAAAGAAAGTTAAGCAGGTAACACAGTAGAATTAGATGTTTTCAACAGTAAATGATTTGGAAAGAAAGTGCATACAGGTTTTCCCATGGTCTTCTGCCTTTTAAAAGAAGAAAGTGAAAATAGGAGAAAGCTGACATTTTGCATGCATGCAGGAGCCAAAGGGGAGATTGTTAGATTGGTTTGGGATAGAGTATTCTGTCATGTCCTGAAAGGTTTGGGTCATCACAGCTAGGGGCAGGAGCAGGACTGAGGCAAAAATAGCCCTGGCTATGAAGGAAGAGGTTTGTTTTGCTGGACAGTGTTCCTCTATGAGTGTGAAAGGTTTCTTTGCATGACAGAAGAAAATTACCCTGGATTCTGAGCTGAAGAGGTGCCAAGTTTTGTTCATCTCTAGAACTATGTCAACTCAATTAATAGCAACAAAAGAATACTAATACAAAGGACAATTTCAGGAAGAGAGAGAAGAGAAATTGGAAGTAAAAGGAGAATATGAGATGGTATTTGCTCTTAGGTTATATTTGGGTCTTCACCAGATACAGTGTTCTAATAACATTTTATTCTTCAGAACCCAAGTCTTTAATTCACTTTCCCTCTTATATTTTTGTTTCCTTCCACTTTTGTGTTCTTTCCTTCCTTTTCAACCCCCTTTCCCTTCTACCTTTTTATTTCCCATTGTCTGTTTTCTAGGAATTCCTGCTGAAGCCCTGAAGATGCTGTAAAACCACCCAGCAATATCACTGCTTTCTCAGGAGAGTCAGGCAAGAGCTTGGCCTTCATCCCAGGTTATTTGCAGGCAGTTGATCAAGCTGAACAACCTTAATCCAGTCACTTCTCTCCAGCCACAATAGAGACTAAGTCTGTTTGGAAGATTTTGTAATTTAGGGCCCTAGAAGACGTGATTTGTAAAGCCAAATAAATATTGTAAAGAAGATCTAACAGATGAGAATGGTATCTCACTCCTCAGATAAATGTTTATGGATCCAACGTTTTGATCTACTCTGTGTCTAGGTGGCAGTCGGAGAATTGTCCAGAGAACCCAGGATGGGCTCAGATGCACCCCCGTATTTTTGCCATTCAATTGTTTGGAGTGTTTATGATACATGGGTTTCCTGTGGGTCAGCTAGTAGGCAACTGACTTCAGGCTAATTAATTTTAATTTAATTAATTTTCTGCAGTAGGGTGCTTGCAGAGTGAGGGAAACAGAGAGGCTGGGGAGAATACTGCAGGTGGGGAGCTGTGGGAGCTAGAACATTTCCCCTGGTTTAAAAAGAAACTGTGAAGTCAATTCTCCCCAACTTGTGAATATCCCTGGGAAACCCAAGGGTACCCCACATGAGAGACACTTGTGAATCAGGGGGAATTCCAGATAAGTCCCTCTTGGTCATAAAAAGGTTACAGTAGCACCATGTAAGTCAGTGATGTCAGAACATTTCCATCTTTTCACCCTCTATCCTGCTTCCAGCATGGCCAGAGGAATGAAGATCCAGAGAGGGAGGTGGAAAGAACCTTGCAGAAATGGACATATCTGCTTTCCCTGGTAGGTTCCCTGGGGCTCAGTAGGGGAGAGGGAAACATTAGGCTGAATACGAGATGGGGTTGATACCTTACTGAGCTGGCCTTGTTAAACTCAGAGAGGCAGAACGTATGGAATGGTTGCAAGATGATGCAGGAGATGAGGATGAAGTGGAACGTGGCTGAAGCCAGTCACTGGAGGAGAATGGAGCCAGTTCACGTTTGTATCTGCTCTGGTCTCAACCTTTGTATCCCCAAGAAATTTCACATGATGCAATCCTGATTCCTGTGGTTATGGTATCTGTAGGTGGGGCGTTTGGGGGGTGATAGACTTATAATGATGGAGCTACCTGAATGAGATGACTGCTTTCATATATAAGAGACACACAGAGCTTCCTAGCCTTCCCCCCATGTGAAGATAAAATGAGAAGTGTGTGACCAGAAAGGACCCTGCATGACCACGCTGTGGAAATCCATTTCCATTGTTTATAAGACTGTGATCTTTTGTTATAGCAGCCCAGAAGGACTAAGACAGCATCCTAACAATCTTTAGACAGTTCAGTAAACGTCATGCTATTTGGGTATACTAGTTGGAAAGCATTTATACTGCCTGGTGTAACACTGTGATAGTTGGCTGATAGTTCGTGACTGGCTTTCATAAAGAATCCTGAGAATTCAGTCTTCTTGGTAGTGTAACTAGCATGAAGAATAATTATCTAATTCTTTGATTCTAATAACTTGACCCAGAATAACTGACTGTGATTCTAATGTAAGCTGTTAATGGTCTTCTTTGTAATGCCAGCTTCTGCTATTTGTGACAAATTTTAATAAGAACTTCTTTCTCTCAATGGTAGGAATGGGGTTTCTTTTGAATTTATATTAAAGGGAGATAAGAAACATTAACAAATTGTTCTTAGATTTTGACATCGCTACAAAGTCTGTTTGTTTTTATTAAGATGAGACCCCATTACACCCAGGCATGCATTAAAAAGCGATAAAGCTCAATGAAGCTTGCAGTGGGATGGATCACTAGAGCCATCTCAGAAACGGATGGGATGGATGTGGACTTAGCACTTTTTGTTGTAGACTCGGCACACCAGGAACTTGGTGTAAATGTCAATTTTATGTGAATCCCTGCGCAGGCAGTGGAACAGATTATAAGAATGCAGAATGATGTATATCTTCATTGTCCGTCTGCAGGCCTGGGGGTCCTGACCCCCAAAAGTCAGGGTAGATCTTGTTTGTCTTGACTTCAGGATGAACCTAAACACCCAAAAGATAATGACTTCTTATGAGTTTTATTAGTATTTGCTCTTCTTTGTTCCTTCTAATTATCAAATTAAGATTTGAGGAACATACATGAATATAAAGCTCTCTAGATATAGATTTTGGAGTCAGTCTAAAAGAAATCTGTTAGGAATCTAAAAACTATAAACATAACTCCATTTTGGTTTTGACTTTCTCTTTTCTTTCTTTGAACTCTCATCCTTTGTTTTCAGGAGAACTGAAAGGATATGAGCAGAATTTTACTAGTGAATGTACTGGGATATACTTTGAAGAAAGCACTCATCTTGGAAATTCTATTCTGTAGTTCTGTCACCCTTGAAAATGTTTCAACCACCTGTGCCCAGGAAGAGAAAAGCTTTTGGTGGAATTGTGTGCAACGCAGGGAAGGCTGCACATGTCAAAAATTGCAGCAGAATTCTGATCCACTTACAGTAGAATCTATCAGTGTGAATGACTAGGCTCTTGCTTCATGTAATAACAGTCTAGGATACAGGAGGCTGTAATTTTGTTCTGACAAAGTGAGATATTTCAAAGCTCATTCCTCATTACAGAGTTCACCTCTTTCATTCAGGAGAAAAGCAAGGATGCCCTCAGCAGGGTGCTCACCTTGCAGACTGCCCTCTTTATGACTGCTTCAAGTTTTTTCAGTTTTTTCACATTCTCCCTGGCCCTTGATAGGGTAGCATCTGAGATATTTCATACTCCACAGGTCCCTGACTAGATGATGCAAAGGGTCATTCCAGGAGCACACTATCACACAAGTATCAAGCTCTTAAGGACTTCATGCTAAGCAACGATAGGAAATAATCTCATTAAAATCCGCATAATTCAGTGCATTTGGTAATATGTGATTTTTGCTCAGAGTAGCTGGCCTCAAAAATTCCGGGTTGTTCATTTGTGTATGCAATTATTTTTGAAGGTGGTAAAAGTTGCAAAGTTATAGAATGTAGGCTATTGTTTATACTTTGTGAATTATTAAAAAATCTGGCATATTTAATAACTAATCCTTCTGATGGGTTCTAATTTAACATGAAGAATTTTATTTATCCCTCTGAAATTCTGCCATTTACTCAGTGAGTTCTTTTATATTTGAATGCTTTGCTTGTCCGGGGAGAGAAATCTAAGTATTTTGTTGGAACTCAGTATGTGCCTGGAGTACCTGACCCAGGAAAGACGGATGCCACTTGTGTCCTCATTATTTTCACCCAATGTTTCATTCATATTAATGAATACAATCAGTCACTAATGTGTTCATTTTTGATTGGTAGTTTGTTTTATGATATTAGAACAAAGCAGCAATGAAGAAGTCATGACATTCCTAAACACACTTTCCTCAATCCATCCCAACATCAGCCCCCATGCAGCTATCAGAGCAGTCTATTTTGTTGACTTATGTCCAGGCAGAAAATTACACAGTGTCGTCTTTAGTAACAGCATCAGTGGGATTCACAATGGAGGGTTTTGCCCCCTAGTTCACTACTACGAGCATTAGGCATTAAACTCCCAGCAGCTGAGCCTCTCTAATTAAAATACTTGCTTTCCTGATGTCTATGAACTAGTCTAGTGGTAAAGGAAATGAAGAGCGCAGAAGAGGTGGATAGACATTGCAAAGGAAATAGGATGGGACATGAGAGTTAGGAGCTGTAAAGAAATTCAGACTGTATAGTGAGTGGCAGCATAGTTTTCTTGGGGGCGTTGTAGCTTAACAGGTAATAGTGAGAGCTCTGAGTTAGATGAGATTCAGACTCGGTGCTTACTACCTGTGTGACTGGTGCAAATTCCATCAATCACTTCTATGAGCCTTGGTTTCCTTATCTCAGGATTGAATATAGTATTGCACATAAAGTGATTTGTAAATTGTGTGGCAATGTAATAGCTCTCAATAAATTTTAAATTTATTTTAAATTCATTAAAATAAGTCCTCCGCCTCCTCCTTCCTTCATTTTATCATCCTCATTATTAATGAGCTTAGAAGAGGAAAAGAATGCTGCTATCATTAACAAAGTTGTAGGCAGAGAACAGATTCTATTTAAGGGGAGATGCATGTGAAAATATTTTAAGTAATATTAGGACTGTGGTTAGTATAGGGAATCAGAAGGGAAACATTGTTGGAGCTGGGATAAATGATTGAGACTTGATATGTAGACTATGTTGTCATCACAACAGAGGCAATCATTGCAACCTTGAGATGCAAAGCATAATATTTTGTAGGACATTTCAGAGAGGAGACTTATAATTAAGAGTATGAGGTGACAGAGGAGTCATTGAAAAATGAAGAATAGTTTCAGAGAAGCAGAAGCAGAATCAAGTGAGCCTTGAAAGTCAGAAGTGATGGCTTAAGTGGCGCAGTGTAGGTGTGACTCCCATGTAGGAGTCTCTAGTAACAGGGATTACTCAAAACTGGGGTGTTTCTTACATATCCATGAGTTTTGCAAATCCTATTTTTTACAGAATGGAGATTCCATTGAGTCCATGCTTTCATACAGTAAAATAGCTGCCATCCTGGGTCTAATGCATTGCTTGAACTAAGGTTGTTTGCATGGACAATTTAGAGATCTGTTACTGATTTTGCTGCTACAAACCTTTAGTCATCCCTTGATTTTACTCATACTTCATCAGCTACATAATGTAATTTCTCTTCAGTTGCTTACTGTTCCTCTACCTTTCTCTGCATGTGTGGTTACCGTTACTCTAATAATCTGTAGCCTGGTAACATGAGTGTACTGTCTCAGTTATTTGGGTGAAAAACCCAGATTAAAAAACTCACATGGGTCTGTTCCATTTGTTCTTTTTCTTCAAGGATAGAGAGGCATGAGTTGTGGCCGCTGTTGGTGGTGTTGATATAGTACACTTTGCCCTGGGCATACTGTTTATTCTTGAAGTGATCAAATAAATTCAGAGTTAGACTTGTTTGGACATTCAATTAATGTACCCATTACCAGAATGTTAACATGTTTGATAGATGTATAATTTTTTTTAATGAGGGTCATGTAAAAATGGAGTCATTCTTTTTTTAACTTTTTCCTTCCATAATCTCTAGAAACAATTTTTTCTCATTCAACTTTTCTAAGTTCAACCTCTTCCCTTCTTTGCTCTTCTCGTTTAATTTCACCCTTCCCACAAGTTATTATTTGGATAGCAAACATTGAAAATGCCCCAAATATGAACTATTAAGTATTTTATTGTGTCATCTCTTTTAGTTTTGGAACCAAATATAGCACACATATTTACCTATATTTAGCCATTTAATTTCTTATTGTGGGTTGGAACCAATATATTCCCTAAATAGGAGTTATAAAATTATAACTTTTCTTTGACTAATCTCTTAATCCACACACTATAACTTAGCATTCATCATGAATGCAGAATACAATGTTGTTGATGCTTACGAGTGGTAAGTCAGAAAAACTTGGCATAAATTCTACAAAATACTAAGCAATGGACTGAGGATAGAGTAGGAAAATCTAGCTAACACAATGATAGAAAAAACTAGTCTTTAGCAAAAGTTGTGAACATTTAAATATATTATTTGGAACATTTGGAAAAAAAGAGGAACAGTTAAAATGGAGGATGAAAGAAAAACTAGTGAATAAAAAGAATGACATGAATTTAATAGAAACACTGAGCACCATTTTTCATCAGCTGTCTGCTCTACTGTGGGCTCCTTGATTGACCTAGAAGTATTAACATACAACTTTCAATGTACCTTCATCAGAAAGAGAATAATTGCTTCCAATTCTAAACCAACCTTTCTCTGGTAGTTCTAAACCTATTCGTTGCAAATCTTAGAACAATAATTTGTAACATTTAAAAACTATAATTATTTGTTTTTGTGATATGGAATCAACTTTGTTTAACATATCCCATCCACCCAGTTCAGCACTGCAGCATAGTTCTCATTTACTTATTGTGGGCTGGGTGAAAATGCCCAGAAGGACATTGAAGGACCAAAATATCAAACATGCTTCCTTTTCCCAACTCCACCTAAGACTGCTTTATGTCAGGTAATGTTATGGACTGAACATGTATTTCTCAGATTCAAATGCTGAAGCCTCAGTCCCCAATGTTCTGTTTGGAAACTGGCCTTTATGAGGGTTCTTCTTCTTGGTCAGTCGCTAGTGTGAAAGTCGCTCAGTCGTATCCGGCTCTTTGCAACCCCCACAGACTTCTCAGTCCATGGAATTCTCCAGGCCAAAATATTGGAGTGGGTAGCCTTTCCCTTCTCCAGGGGATTTTCCCAACCCAGGGATCAAACCCAGGTCTCCCGCATTGCAGGCAGATTCTTTATCAGGTCAGTCGCTAGGTCATCTCCAAATCTGTGCTACCCCATGGAGTGCAGCACACTAGGCTTCCCTGTCCTTCACCATCTCCTGGTGTTTGCAAATTCACATCCTTTGAGTCGGTGATGCTGTCCAACAGTTTCATCCTCTGTTTTCCCCTTTTCCTCCTTCCTTCAATCTTTCCCAGCATCAGGGTCTTTTCTTGTGAGTTGGCTCTTTGCATCAGGTGGCCAAAATATTGGAGCTTCAGCTTCAGCATTAGACCTTCCATTGAATATTTAGGGTTGATTTCCTTTAGGATTGACAAATTTGATCTCCTTGCTGTCCAAGGGACTCAAGAATCTTCTCAGGCACCACAATTCAAAAGCATCAATTCTTTGGCACTCAGCCTTCTTTATGGTCCAGCTTTCACTCCTTAAAAAATCATAACTTTGACTCTGTGGACCTTTGTCAGCAAAGTGATGTCTGCTTTTTACTATGCTGTCTAGGTTCATCATAGCTTCTCTTCTAAGGTGCAAACATCTTTTAATTTCACAGCTGTAGTCACCATCAGCAGTTACTTTGGAGCCCATGAAAATAAAGTCTATCACTGTTTTCATTGTTTGCCCATCTATTTGCCATGAAATGATGGGACCAGATGTCATGATCTTAGCTTTTTGTATGTTGAGTTTTAAACCAGCTTTTTCACTCTGCTCTTACTCTCTCATCAAGAGGCTCTTTATTTCCTCTTTGATTTCTACCATTAGAATAGTGTCATCTGCATATCTGAGGTTATTGATATTTCTCCCAGCAATTTTGATTCCAGCTTGTGATTCATCCAGCCCAGCATTTCACATATGTGCTCTGCATGTAAGCTACATCAGCAGGGTGACAATATGCAACCTTGATGTACTCCTTTCCCAATTTTGAACCAGTTTATTGTTCCATGTCCAGTTCTAACTGTTACTTCTTGACCTGCATACAGGCTTCTCAGGAGACAGCTAAGAAATGTGGTCTGGTATTCCCATCTCCTTAAGAATTTTCCACAGTTTGTTGTGATCAACACAAAGGCTTTAGCATAGTCAATGAAGCAGAAGTAGCTGTTTTTCTGGAAGTCTCTTGCTTTCTTATGATCCAGTGGATTTTGGCAATTTTACCTCTGGCTCCTCTTCTTTTGCTAAATCCAGCTTGTACATCTGGAAGTTTTTGGTTCATGTATTGCTGAAGCCTGACTTGAAGGATTATGAAGGTAATTAAGGTTAAATAAGTTCAGCGTGGAACACTGATCCAGTAGAATTAGTGTCTTTATGAGGAGAAACACCAGAGTTTTCTCTTTTGTCTCTGTGTCTTTCCATCTGTTTCTCTTCCCCACGCCCCACCCTGTGAAGCCAAGCTGGGAAGAGAGAGCCGTTACCAAAACCTGACCTTGCTAGCACCCTGATCTGGGACCTCTAGCCCCCAGAACTGTGAGGAAATAAATTTCTGTTGTTTAATTCACTGAATCTATTGTATTCTGTTACGGTGATCCATGTTGACAAATACAGGTGCTTAACATTTGTTTTGGAGATTTAAAAAAGAAAATTGAAAAGCTATCGCACACTTTAATAATCTTTGAGATTTCCATAAAACTAACTCTTTATTTCTATATCTTGTATGCTGACACCTTCTTTGATCTAGAAAGTGTATTATTTGAAGTTTGGCTGATACAGCATTGTTCTTTAAAGGATATTATAGCCCAGTCACTTATATGAAGGTTCCTTCTGGAAATAAACACGATGTACAGTACTTACACATTTGAGGAACATTTCCTTGGAGTGCCTATAGGCATTGTCGGACAGTCCGACAGCTTGGGAAAACAGGTCTCAAAGGGACTTCAGGCAGTTGTCATCCCTGCTAGCACAGACAGGCATAGAGACCACATCCTGGTACAAGAGCAGATTTGACACCATCAGGAGCAGGAGCAGACGGGACCCTGCTTAAATACAAGCACGAGCCACTCTGGGATGATCTCTTCACACGAGGTTATCAAAAGCCATCCAGTCCAGGGAAGCCTTATCTCTCCCCATTGCCTTGAGCAGGATTTGGTGCTGTTAGTAGCTGGGGTGGGGAAGAAGCAACACCTTCCACTGTGTAAATTTAGATGGATGATGATATTTTCACAGATATAGTTGGAGAGCTAGCTTACTCCCTGCATTTTTGTATTGCTCCCAGAAGTGCTTCTGTGCTCTGCAAACATTTGGAGCTTAAATTAATTCTGAGCCAGAGTGTTTAGGTCCTTCTTTTAAGACAGTTTAATGTTGAGACTCTGCAGATTCTCAGCAACGAGGCTCTCTAGGAGTTTGCAAATTTTTCACTCTACATTGATTAATGCTTCAATTTTAGACACCGAAACGACCAGAAAAGTACAGTTGATCTGTGTGGTTTACCATCACTCTGGGTAAGAGTAAACACATGAGTGACTGATCGCTACTGTTGATAAAAAGAGAATACTAAGGAAAAAAGGATACTGTAGCTTGGATCTGCTAACTCACCTTAATAACCCCATGCATTTCCTTGATATTTTGCCAAAAGCTTTAAAGCATTTTTAAAATTTGTGTTTCATAATGACCCTATGAGATAGACTTGACCTTCAGTGTTGTCATCAAATTATATTAATGAAGAAGCAACCACTTACAGAGGGTAAATGATATTCCCCTAGTCCCCTTATTAGCAGATGGAGGTGACTGGGTGCTAGTAATGTCATCTTTTCACTTCATCATGTCACATCACACATACACGTGGGCTCTCAGTCTTCATGTGTGTTACAGGGCCCACATCAGTAGCTGTGGTGACTCCATGCTCACAGAGGTCATTGCCATTGCTAGCAGAAAAAAAAATGTGTCTTTTATTGCATGACAACAGTGACTCTAGAAAGTTGACTTTATCCACTTGTTCTCCTCTGTCTATAAAACATTCACTTTTGAAGTCTTTTGCAATTATCAGAGATGAAATAGTCACCAATTTACCATCTCAGCAAATGGACAGATGTGAACCACTAACAAATCAATAATTTACACTTACAAAAGGAAGAAACAATAATTAAAAAATAACTTTCATCACTTTTACTGCTCCAAAAGAACAGAAAGAATATAAAATATTAAAATGTGTTTATCAGAAAACTCCTTTCCTATGGGATCTTCAATAAATGTAATTGTCCAATCGAAAAGTAGGCAAGTACCAAAGATTTGTAGGAAAAACATAGCTAACCCCAAATACCTGAAAATACATAAAAGACTCTTCACCATAAAATGTAACTAACAAAGCTTTTAGCAGCAAAATAAGATGATTCATCTAGCAGACTTTCAATTATTCAAAAACATGTTTCTGAAGAGTTTATTTTAGGTACTTTATAGTCATGTAACATAGCTGATTAGATATTTTATCTCCAAGTATAAATAAAAAGTACTCTGCAGATAGAGAAATTGAGATATCTGTACCTTTATCATCTGAAGGGCTTTTCATAGCCTAAGATAAAAGAGAAATGTTTTTGTTGTTTCATAAAATTATTTTAATCCTTTGTCTTGCAATTTTTTCCTTTTTATTAATGTATATTGAAGTGGAGTCGCTTTACAATGTTGTATTAGTTTCTGCCTTACATCAAAGTGAATCAGATATATGTATGTAAATATATAGAAAGGTAGATAGATGGATGGATAAACTCCCTTCTTTTGGGGATTTCCTTTCCATTTAGGTCACCACATAGCATTAATTCGAGTTCTACATGTTATACAGTAAGTTCTCACCATTATTGTTTAGTCACTAAGTCATATTGGACTCTTTTGTGACCCCCTGGACTGTAGCCCACCAGTCTCCTCTGTTCATTTGTTTTCCCAGACAAGAATACTGAAGTGGGTTGCCATTTCCTTCCCCAGGGCACCATCTCAATCCAGGGATCAAACTTGTGTCTCCTGAGTCTCCTACATCGCAGATGGATTCTTTACCACTGAGTCATCTTAGAAGCTCCCAAGTTCTCATTCGTTATCTGCAATTTCTTTTTCTTGCAAATATCAACCAAGAAAGTAAAGGCAATTAGCTATTACGAGCCTGTTTTTACTTGTAAGATGTCATTTGGCTTAAACCCAGTCGACAAAGTATTGTAGGAGACAACTCTACTGTTATTGTCTGTCTTATGGCTTCGGAGTTAAAAGTTTCATCAGATTGACTCATCTTGGCCACACCGCATAAAAGATGAGGGAACTAGAAAATGTTTGTTTCTACCTTCTGTCGTTGTGATGAATTGGACTCAAGAGACACTTTTGGTCTTATTTTTGACCAAGGTTTTTCAACTTTGGCCTGGCTGGCATTTTGAGCTGGATAAGTACTTGTTCTGGGGGCTGACTTGTGCATTATATGTTTAGCAACATCTCTGCTCTCTGCCCACTGGGTACCACTAGCACCCCTGCCCCATATTAAGACAACCAAAGCCATCTCCAGACATTAACCAATTATCTCTGGAAGACATTCCTCCATTTGAGAACCACTGTCCTATTGTACGTAGAAACACTGTCCTATACAATTGACTTCTAGAGCAGTGATTAGCTAGTTCTTCTAAACTTTGTAACCCTGAAACTTCTGGCTAAGATAATATTTCCTAAAATTTCTAATTAGCACATACCGTTCTGTGACGAACCTTTGTTGTCCATGGTGACGATGATTTAGGGAAACACACTTCACCAGAGAAGATCTCGTCCTACATCTTTCTCTTCCCCAGATACTGGCTTTATAAGGCTTTGACATCTTCATGAATACATTTAATCAGGCATTCCCTTCCCTTTTGCCAGTCATCTATTTCCGTCATTGAGATTACCCCCATAATTTCAAACATCGAATGGTATTCTATTTCTTATTCATATTCAGGAAGACATATTGGCCAGACATGAATACCTAGGAAGGATTTTGATTAATTAGACCAAAAGGAAATGAGAGATAATGAAGCTGAGGTCTGGAGTCTAGTTTGAGTTACAGGAACTATAAAATTAGAGCAGTCATCTACTGTAACATTTACCTTCATTTCTCTGCAGTTTCTTGAATATAGCATTATCTTTCATGTAGATGTTTCATGTATTATCAAAGTATTTTTTTCTCTTTCAGAATTGGCTGGGCGAGGTTAAGGTTTGAAAACTTATGTGCTACATACCAAGAAATATAGAATAATGAGGAGGAAGAAATATTTTCAATTCATGTTATTCTCTTAATACATTTCCCTCATTTTTTCTTGATTTTTACACATTCAGTTTTGCCCTTTTAAAATGATGTATCTTGGCAGTAAAATGTACATTTTCATTTGTCTCTTTTGATTTTAACGTGTATGTAAAGTTATATTTTCATCCCTAGTTTACAGATTGAAAAACAAAGGATTGGAGAGATTAAATGTCAAGGATATAGAGGAAGTAATTAGTCAAGTAAGATACTGAAAGGTTTATCATTTCAAGAGGAATCAGGAGGGATGTGAAGAGAGCTGGAAAATGGATCCTTTAACATACATTGCCCCATTTTCTATGATGCACAAAATAGTCACCCCTAACCTAGCAATCTCTTCAAGAAAATTAGAGATACCAAGGGAACATTTCATGCAAAGATGGGCACAACAAAGGACAGAAACAGTATGGACCTAACAGAAGCAGAAGGTATTAAGGAGAGGTGGCAAGAATACACAGAAGAACTATACAAAAAAGATCTTCATGACCCAGATAACCATGATGGTGTGATCACTCACCTAGAGCCAGACATCTTGGAGTGTAATGTCAAATGGGACTTAGGAAGCATCACTATGGACAAAGCTAGTGGAAGTGACGAAATTCCAGCTGAACTATATAAAATCCTAAAAGATGATACTGTTAAAGTACTGCAATCAATATATCAGTAGGTTTGGAAAACTCAGCAGTGTTTTCAGCAGGCCACAGGACTGGAAAAGGTCAGTTTTCATTCCAATCCCAAAGAAGGGCAGTGCCAAAGAATGTTTAAATTACTGCACAATTGCACTCATTTCCCAATGCTAGCAAAGTAATGCTCAGAATTCTCTAAGCTAGGCTTCAATAGTACATGAACTGAGAACTCCCAGATGCTCCAACTAGATTTAGAAAAGGCAGAGAAACCAGAGATCAAATTGCCAACATCTGTTGAGTCATAGAAAAAGCAAGAAAATTCCAGAAAAACATCTGCTTCTGCTTCATTGACTATGCTAAAGCCTTTGACTATGTGGTACAACAGACTGTGGAAAATTCTTTAAGAGATGGAAATGCCAGACCACTTTACTTGTCTTCTGTATGCAAGTCAAGAAGCAACAGTTAGAACTGGACATGGAACAACAGACTGGTTCAAAATTGGGAAAGGAATATGTCAAGGCTGTATATTGTCACCCTGCATATTTAACTTAAATACAGAGTACCTCATGAGAAATGCCAAACTGGATGAAGCACAAGCTGGAATCAAGATTGTCAGGAGAAATATCAATAAACTCAGATATGCAGATGACACCATCCTTATGGCAGAAAGCAAAGAGGAACTAAAGAGCCTTGATGGAAGTGAAAGTGAAAAAGTTGGCTTAAAACTCAACATTCAAAAAACGAAGCATCCAGTCACATCACTTCATAGCAAATAGATGGGGAAACAATAGAAACAGTGACTGACTATTTTTTTGGGATCCAAAATCACTGCAGATGGAGAATGAAGATATTACAAGATGCTTGCTCCTTGAAAGAAAGGTCATGACCAACCGAGATAGCATATTAAAAAGCAGAGACATCACTTGGCTGACAAAGGTCCACAGAGTCAAAGCTATGATTTTTCCAGTGGTCATGTATGGATGTGAGAGTTGGACTATAAAGAAAGCTGAGCACCGAAGAATTGATGCTTTTGAACTGTGGTGTTGGAAAAGACCCTTGAGAGTCCCTTGGATTGCAAGGAGATCAAACAAGTCAATCCTGAAGGAAATCAGTCCTGAAAATTATTTGAAAACACTGATGCTGAAGCTGAAGCTTCAGTACTTTGGCCACCAGATGCGCAGAGCCGATTCATTAGAAAAGACCCTGATGCTGGGAAAGATTGAAGACAGGAGGAGAAGGGGATGACAGAGGGTGAGGTGGTTGGGTGGCATCACCTACTTGATGGACATGAATTTGAGCAAGCTCTGGGAGCTGGTGAAGGACTGGGATGCCTGGCATACTGCAGTCCATGGGGTCGCAAAGAGTCAGACATGTCTGAGTGACTGAACAAACAACCTTAGGGAGTTTATTCTGAAGAGACACAGTAGTTTTCAAGGACAAATAGACACGCACACACATATACACCCTGGTATATAAAGCAGTAGAACAAAATTCTAGACAGTCATGTCCACTTTCCTCAAGAATAGGGGTGCACAAACTGTTACTAACTTATGATAGCTTTAATTCTCTGACCTCAAGCCACTCTAGGGCCAGGGTGGCAAAAATTCATCTTTCATGGCTCAAAATTTCCACTTGCCTTTTAGAGATTTCCTGAATGAAATGACTGTAATGAATATAAACCAAGTTGTGATGACTTTCTTTAATTTTTAAGTCTATGCATCTAAAGCAGTCTGTGACCTTTAGTTTCAATTTTACCATATGTTCTCAGGGTAAATTGACAGGTGAGGTGATTTTAAAAAAATTATGTCTTTCTAGGGCATTCACTTTTCCTGTAGTTGCTCCCGCTATGCTTATGCTTTAGCAGTTTTCTAACTAAATGCTCTTAGGGGACTTAGAAATCTTGACAAAGACTAACATCACTTAAAAACTATCTCCCTAATTGCCTTAGCTTTGCAATAATAGATTTTGAATCAAATGAGTCAAGTATGAGCAATTCATTTGATTCAAAATCTAGTATTGCAAAGCTAAGCAATGAGGAAAATGCTATATGATGAAACCTATATGATGCTATATAGGCTTATATTTCATTCATGTGATTCAAAATATAGTATCATACTTGATTTATGTGATTGTCAGGATTCTATTCACTCATGCTCAGCATCCAGATTTTTTCCCCCAGACAGTGAAAATCTGAGTTGTTGCAAACAATTCCATGTGGTAAAGAAGTTAATACTGCCCCAACTGTCCCTCCTCTTCTGGAAATTTAAGAGTAGGAGAATCTGTCCTAAGAACTGACAACTTAATCTTAAAATTTAAAGGTGTTGCCCTTTTTGTAGCTAGCCAGAAAAAGAGTAATGTAAAAAAGCACAAGTTGTGTTTATTCAGTGGGGGCTAACTAATTTATTGGACTCCAAAGGAGTACTTGTGTCTCTGTAAAATTTCTTGTGTGCTATCTTGCTGCTTCACAGCCCCATGTTCCTTGTTAAAGGGATATTGCAATATCTAAATAACCCTAAGGGCACATTTTATGTAAGAAATCATGGTTATCTTTCTTTCCCATATGTCACCCCCTTTCCACGTTAAATTTTGTATGTGCTCTTTTGCAAACTTTTCTCTTTATCAAAACCTGCCCTTACTTTAGAGCAGTCAAGTTTAGTAAGAATGGACTTGTCTGTTTCTACTTAAAAAATTCATTCATTGCCATTTTTGATCTGAGGGTTTAGGATTAAACCTGGAGATTGATTTCTGTCGAAAGCTGCATAAATAGATCAAATGATGTTCAATGCTTGATGATATTTTTAGTACCTGAAACTAATAGACAATTTTGGCTTTTTTTTCTAAATGACTCTAATTTTTAATACTAAGGAATATCATATTGGATTTCATATTTAAGTAGGAATGGAGCTTGTATGTTCTTTATATTTTCTTTTGTTCATCATTTTTAAAGTTTGGAATAATATTTTTCTCCTGTCCTTAATAATATAAAAATATTTAAAATACTTCACATAACTTGAAAGTTGTCTACCACTGGATATAGTGGGAATATTGAAGAGCTAAAGAAATTAAGTTTTTAAATCATTGGAATAAATGGATCACAAGGATGTTTCAACTTAGATTAGTGATGAATTATTTTTTATTATTATTTTTTGATTTAAGTATAGTTGACTTACAAAATTAGTTTCAGGTGTACAATGTAGTGATTAGATTTTTTTAAGTTATGCACCATACAAAATTATTATGTTATTGCTATATTCCCTGTGCTGTGTGTTACATCCTTGTGACTTATTTACTTTGTACTGAAATAAATAATATTTGGAGTTTGTGCCTCCAAATCCCCTTCACCCGTTTTGCTCATTCCCCCAACCCCTTCTCTCTGGCAACTGCTAGTTTGTTCTCTGCGTCTGTGAATCTGTTTCTGTTTTGCTGTATTTGTTCTATATGTTTTCACTTATATGTGGAGTGATGGTTTTTAGTAAAGTTAAATTTGGAAATGACTGCAGGCATAGTGTTTATGGATTTATAAATTTCAAAACTTGGACTAAAAGATCAGACAGGAAATAGAATCTGGAATCTGTTCATTGTAGTGCATTAGCGAGTTTCAATGACACACCCACCAGCACCATGACGTTCTGAGGCCAACCATAAAAGGCCAGAAGTGGGCAGTGGCAAAATTCCTGGAAGTCTGTCCCTTCTCCAAAATAGTTAGAATAATCCTCCCACTCTTTATCCTATGAAATTTCCCGGACCATAAAAACTAACCAGTCCGTATATCAGAGCCTCTTACTTTCTGAGATGGCCCACTGTGCAGATTGTGTTTCTAAGTAAATCCAGTTCTTACCTTAAAGAAAAATCAGATATGTGTTGTTTGAGTTTGTTCTTTTTTTTTCCCTTTTTTATAATTTTTGTTATTGTTGATTTACAATGTTGTGTTCCAGGTGTGCAGAAAAGTGAATCAGTTATCCATGAACATATATCCAGTCTTTCTTTTAGATTCTTTTCCTATATAGCATTGCAGAGTATTGAGTACAGTTCCCTGTGTTGTTTCTGATTTGAAATATCAGAAAATATAAAGGGTACACTGGAGAAAAGATGGGCCATGATGGGGCTTTATTGAATTACACTGTTTTCAGAATAAACAAAAGTAATTATTTGATTACATCCTGCTATTTACATTACCTTCTTTTTTGTTAAGACATACATTGCTTAACTCTTTGTTAGGGCTTTGCAAATCATCACCTTCCCTAAATAACTCTAGAACCCAAGTTCTTAATCTCAACACTCTCTTGAGGGCATTTGCTCCTTCAATAAGTAAGCAGTAGTAGTAGCATTTGAAAATTTCCTCTGTAATTCCCTTTTTTTATTTTTTCTCACTGACAGAATATTCATATCAACTGATGTGGATCCCTGACTTATTTATGTTAGCTTATTCTATGAGTTTCTTATCACGTTTGTTTTGAAGCATCTAAACTTTTGGATTTCCCTGGTAGTTCAGCTGGTAAAGAATCCTCCTGCAATGCTGGAGACCCGGGTTTGATCCCTGGGTTGGCAAGGTCCCCTGGAGAAGGTATGGCAAACCACTCTGATATTCTTGCCTGCAGAATCCCATGGACAGAAGTGTCTGGCGGGCTACAGTCCATGGGGTCACAAAGGTTCGACATGAATGAGTGCCTAAGCACAGCACATACTTTTGGACCAGTTTTAATGCCTGATATAAAAACAATGCCAGATCCAAGGGTGATGTGCCTAGAGACTTCACAGAGTCTCTTCTTAAGATTATGTCTTTTTCCAGTAAAAGCATCACATACTTGGCTGTATGCTAATGTTATGTGGGGCAGATAATTACCTTGTAAACCATTCTTCACTAGATATTGTGTGCATGTATTCCTTGTCTATTGGCAAGTGGATTTGAAGCATGCCCACTTCCAGTGAGAGAGAGGGAAAGAGAGAGATTGTGTAATAGGAAATGGGACTCTGAGCCATGTCTTTTCCAGGGATAATTTAAAATTTTATAATTAGTCTGGGTACCACCAAACAGAACAGGAAGCTACAGCAATAGACCTGGGTCCTTGAGGCTCCCTGGTCTGATGTATTTCATTTCTTTAATTGTTCCATTGTAGTGAGACAGTGGGGGTTCAGAGGAGGGGCTGAAACCATCAAGAGTAGTCAGAGTGCTTGGAAAGTGAGGGCAACAAATCTCTCCCTAATTCTAATAAAATGAGCAACAAAACAAACTTTATTTAAAAAGCTAGCAAAATTGCACGTCTGTCAAAGGTGAAAGGAAGTATGAACATGTTACTCTTTTCATGGTTCAGAGCAGGGAATCAATAGATACAGTCAAGCTGATTTTTAAAAAAGAAAAGATGTCAGTGAATGATGTAAAGTTATCATCACAATCACTGGAAAATGGAGAACAGATTATAAACCTTTTAGTTTCTCAGAAAAAAAAGAACTATCACACACACACAAACACACTGGCACACACAAAATATATTTTCCATTTTACAAAAGATAGAAAAATAAGCCAAAAACCCCATAAAATTAGAGATCAGAATAGAATCAAACATAGAATACCTTATGGGATAAGTTTACGTATTAAAGGAAAGAAGAACATGAATTTAGGGGTTGATTTTGGCCTCTCCCCCTAGAGGACATTCACCTGTGTCTGGACATTTCTGATTGTTGTAACTGAAGATGGCAGTGCTCCTGGCATCTACTGAGTGGAGGCCAGAGATGCTGCTAAATATCCCACAACACACCACAAAGCCCCCAAAGCAAATCAGTATGCCATCCAAAATGTCAGTAGCTCCAATGTTGAGAACCTTAACATTAAGATCTATAATGAAATGGCTAAGAAAAGTTAAAATGTAAGTACAAAAAAGCCACAGCAAGCAAATTATTTAAAATTGCTGGACAGCATTCCCTGTGCTATATTCCCTGTGTTGGTTGTTTTAAATATAGCAATGTGTACTTGTCAATCTCAAGCTTTTTTACTTTTATCATAGCTTGACACTTCTTTATATTAAAGTTCTATTTGATCTACAAAAATAAAAATAAATGAAAATAAAATTGCTGGAGTAATAAACTTACTAACAGGCAAAGTTAAATGTAAGACAAAAAATGTTACAGCAAAGGGTCATACTTTGTGATGTTTTGAGTACAGTCTACAATAGAGACAAAGCTATCAAGTCTTTATGCATTTAATGGCAGGATCTATACCCATGACTGATTCATGTAAATGTATGGCAAAAACCATTACAATATTGTAATTAGCCTCCAATTAAAATAAATAAATTTAAAAAAATAAAGCATATACTAAGAAAGTGTGAGGGAAATGAACAAAGATGTAAGAGCAGGAGTTGATATGTGTGTATGTATTTCAAACAGCTGTGAAACATATATGATAAATGACATTATACTTGGCCATAATGAAAATGTTACAGTTTTCTAAAAGCTAGAATGCAGGACAGAGTATATAAGTAGTTCAGGGTTTTTGTTTTGTTTTGTTTTTCCGTACTAGCCACCTGTGATTTTTAAACTGCTGAATCTGAATAACCTGAGTCCTTTGCAATGTCAAACCTTTGCTTGGTGTTCAATCCTGCCAAGGGCCTTCTCCCCATTGCCTGTCACCTTTAGTGTCATGACTTTGCCTGTCATATCCATGAAGATGATCCAAACTCTATTTTTCTTTTCCCGACTCTCTTCTGAGCTGCCGTCTACTTGTTAGACATTTCAACTTATATGTCTTCAATCAAGATATGCTGAATTGTTAAAAGAAAATCTTTAACTACCCATCTTTTAAACTACTCTCTTCTCAGTCACCTACACTTAACATCTCAGGGTCGTGTCTCTTTCCTTTTCTTTCTCTTTCCTGTCTCTCTTGACTCACACTCAACCAGTTGGTATGCTGCAATTATTCTTCGTCTCTAACATCCATAGCATTTTCTTTTCTCCTCTCTCTAGGTTATCTTGACCTGAATATTTATAATAGCTTCTCTTCCATTTTCTCCTGATTATGTCCATTTCAATTTCAATCTGTTTATCCATCAGGAAGACTAATCATCCTGAAGGACAACTTCTGAACAATCTGTAATTTGTCTAAATCATAGTATTTGAGATCAGAGGACCCATAGAGTTCATCTAACCAAATATCTCATTTTGCAGGTGAAGAAAATGTGTTGAACATATGTAGTTATTAACAGAATTGGCATGGGAACCCTAGTTTTTTTTGTCATATACCATTAATATTTTTTTTTTCTTTTATAATCATACCTGTACCAGCTGAGCTTCTTATGCAGCTGATGGTGAGTCTTGCTGAGGAGATATAGATGTGACATTGAAGGCAAATTAAGAAAGACATTACTTCAAGGGAAAATGCCAAGGTAACTGGGTTCCCAAAGAGAGAGGAGAGAGAAATAGCATGTTGTAAACACCTTGGAGTCACTAAGGAAACATTACCACTGCCAAGGAGAATTTGAGAATGAGTCTAAATTATATTTTAAAACAATCCATTTGTTTGAATATGTCTTAATGAGTTATGTAGATAAGGGATGAAAAGCCAGTGATTTTATTTCTTCTTCAAATTGGTCTTTGGTTTATCTGCCATTTTGGTCTCTATTATTCTTTTATTAATGCAAGTCTTGCATATGTTGTAAAACCTTCATTTAACTTTTTCATTTGACAACTCTACATCATTACTACAATGAAAGTCAGAGAATTCTTGTAGATTAAAAAAAATAGAAGGTTATCTGTCGGCCACTTGACAGAAGCAATATTATTATTACCATTATAGGTGATGTGGCATTTGAATGTCCTGTCTTTCACAGGCCATTTTGTACTCATATCTTATAAATTAGTAGAAGAAAAATTGGGTGTTTCTTCCAGAAAGGGGGTTTCACTTCATAGAGAATGACAGAAAATGAGTATAAGCTATAAGTTTCTTTTAGTAACTGCAGAATAACAGCTCGGCTTTACTTTCAGCTGTACCTGACAATAGGGATCATGGTAATTTGGATAAATAGAAAATCATGGATGTATATGTGGGAAACAGCTATGAAACTGTGAAAACGTTTTCAAGTTTGGTTTATATGAAGCATTCTCATTCTAGGTTCCATCAAGCATATAGGAACACGTATTTTATCATTTAAGAACAGTTTTTGAAGATAATTCTATGAAATAACTACATTTTCCAAACACTTGTGTGCATAAGTGAAGGTTCATATGGGTCCATCTAAAGAGAACTTTAATCTCAAATATCCAGACAGAGAGTTTGCTCTTGTTATTTCTTTCAAGCCATTTCAAGAAGTACGGTCATCCTTTGTTATGCAGGGGGCACTGGTTTTAGGACCCCAATGGATACAAGATCCACTGGCGCTCACATCCCTGTGTAAAATGGTGTCGAAATAGAATTGGCTCTGCAAATCTGCAGATTCTGCATCCCCAGATATGGAGGGCAGATTGAATTTGTTGCATGTGCTTGTTCAGATATGTATCTTATTTTTGTGCAGAAACTTTAAAATTTTTGTTTACTTTACACATGAGCAAATTAAATAGTTAAAACAGCCAATCAAATTGCTTGGTGGGCTTTGTAGCTTCTAAGCAACTGTTAGTGAAATCATTAATAATTTTGACTTTTCAAATACCTTGATTACCCAAACAATGATGATTAAAAGAGTGAAACCAGCTTTTTTTCTTCCAAGGAGCAAGAGTATTTTAATTTCATGGCTGCAGTCACCATCTGCAGTGATTTTGGAGCCCCTCAAAATAATGTCTGTCACTGTTTCCATTGTTTCCCCATCTATTTGCCATGAAGTGATGGGACCAGATGCCATGATCTTAGTTTTCTGAATGTTGAGTTTTATGACTTACCTAGACAACATATTAAAAAGCAGAGACATTACTTTTGCCAGCAAGAGTCTGTTTAGTCAAAGCTTTGTTTTTTCCAGTAGTCATGTATGTATGTGAGAGTTGGACTATAAAGAAAGCTGAGTGCCGAAGAATTGATACTTTTGAACTGTGGTGTTGGAAAAGACTCTTAAGAGTCCCTTGGACAGCAAGGAGATCCAACCAGTCCATTCTAAAGGAAATCAGTCCTGAATATTCACTGGAAGGACTGTTGAAAAAATAAAAAGCTGAAAATCCAATACTTTTAGCTACCCAATGCGAAGAACTGACTCGTTGGAAAAGACCCTGATGCTGAGAAGGATTAAAGGCTGGATGATGACATCCAGAAGGAGATGACAGAGGATGAGATGGTTGGATGGCGTCACCAGCTCAATGGACATGAGTTTGAGTAAGCTCCAGGAGTTGGTGATGAACAGGGAGGCCTGGCGTGCTGCAGTCCATAGGGTCATAAGGAGTCGGACACGACTGAGTGACTGAACTCACTCACTCACCAGCTTTTTTAGTGCTCTGATCAACATCCTATAGTATATATATACACCCATAGGGTAGATTTTATCAGTGTTATTTAACTATTTTAACGTTAAAAATTCAGTAAGACACTTTTATTCATTGTATTTTGGGGGTGAGCCATCGATGCGTGTGCATGTCTGTTCTGAATTACTCAGATAATTGTCATTGTCTGACTGTGTACAACAAAATTATATTACATGAAAAATGTATTTTAATTCCTTATCAGTATTTTAAAGTTTTTAGAAGAATGTGTCTTTAAAAGTACATGTAGCATTTTCATCATATGGAAGCATTTCTAGCAACACAACTCAAAACTATAAACATGGTGCCTTTGGAGCTTTCAGTGACTCTGCAGAAAAATCAAAGATATGAAAGGAGAAATAAGGTAGCTTTTGAAGGATTTAAAATTTTATATGACATGTATGCAAAATAAAAGATGAAAACTTAGATCTAGATAACATCTAATCACCCCAGGCCCATATCCAGTGATAACCACTGCTTCCTTTAAAGGTTAATTAAATTATAAACGCACACCTGCAGAATATTTGTGTGTTTAAAAAATTCATTAAAAGTGGAATATACCTTCCTGTTTTGCCAATTCCTTTATGAATATATTTGCATTTAATAATAGCAGCCCACCTTTAGAGCTTTCTTGCTCATTTTCTCTGCCTTTATCCTAAGCAGCCAGATTTCTAAGGTTGAAACCAAAGGCTTTGTGAAAATGTCATGTTTGTCCTCATCAAAAAAAACAAAAAACAAACTCAAAAGTCTTTTCTTGAAGTTTACATCACTATCATCCAAAGCACAGGAAATTTCATCATCCCAAATAGAAATCAAAAATATTTTTATAATGTTATGAAAGAATTTATATATATTCTCCATTTTGGCTGACACATTTTAGCACAGTTCACAAAAATTGACAATCAAACTGTTCTACTTTCATTACAAACACAAATTACAAGTGTACGTCTTAAGCCTTGTTTTTTAGAAATGGTTATGTCAGCCCAAACTCCAACAATCAGGATGAAAAACTATGCTTATTCTCTGGACCACATTGTATGTGATTTTGTGTGTGTGTGTGTGTGTGTGTGTGGTTAACTGCAAGTGGACTTTTATTTATTTATTTTTCATTTATTTTTATTAGTTGGAGGCTAATTACTTTACAGTATTGTAGTGGTTTTTGCCATACATTGACATGAATCAGCCATGGATTTACATGTGTTCCCCATCCGGATCCCCCCTCCTGCCTCCCTCCCCATCCGATCCCTCTGGGTCTTCCCAGTGCACCAGGCCCGAGCACTTGTCTCATGCATCCCACCTGGGCTGGTGATCTGTTTCACGCTTGATAGTATACTTGTTTCAATGCTGTTCTCTGAACATCCCACCCTTGCCTTCTCCCAGAGTCCCAAAGTCTGTTCTGTACATCTATGTCTTTTTCTGTTTTGCATATAGGGTTATCATTACCATCTTCTTAAATTCCATATATATGCGTTAGTATACTGTATTGGTCTTTATCTTTCTGGCTTACTTCACTCTTTATAATGGGCTCCAGTTTCATCCATCTCATTAGAACTGAGTCAAATGAATTCTTTTTAATGGCTGAGTAACATTCCATTGTGTATATGTAACATAGCTTCCTTATCCATTTGTATGTTGATGGGCATCTAGGTTGCTTCCATGTCCTGGCAGTTATAAACAGTGCTGCGATGAACATTGGGGTGCTTAAGAAATAGACATGCATAAATCATTGAACACAAAAGAGGAATTTTGAATTATACTGTTGATCCATTTCTGGCTTACTGAGTCTGAAGCCTCACTGCCTTCATGGTCACCAGCATACCCAAATGCGCATCTATCAATGAGAGGGATGTCAACAGGTCATTAAAAGAAAACTGTGTGGAATGGAAAATTCTGTCATCCTTACCTTGGAAAACATAATCTATGATAATCATTATACTCTTGTGCTGATTCTGTGTTTACTTCATAAATTATTCTCCAAAGGATCTTATATATCTACCTATAATTAATATTTTCTTTTTACAACTAGCAGTACATTTCCCCATATTATACTTCAGGAGTTAACAAACAATGAAGATTTCTCCTTTATTCCCCCAAACTGTTTCTGTAACATTTTCTTATAACCTGAGCTACAAGCCATAAAATGGAAAGAATATCAGAAATACTATTTTTTGTTGTTCTGGTTTAGATAGGGGGTTGGCAAACATTTTCTTAACGATCGTGATTGTAAATATTTTAGGCTCTGCTAGCAAAGAGGCAGTATGAAGGATGCTATGTAGGTACTTACAAATCAATCTTAAAATGTAAATGATATTCTTAGCTCATGAGCAGTACAAAAACAGCTTGTTCTGTTGGAATTGGTATGCAAGCTATAGTTTGTCAACCTCTGGCCTAGATCGTTAGTGGTACACATCAAAATAAAGCAAATTAGTTTTCATTTGCTCTTAAGGGTGTATAGATGTTAAAAATCTGACTTTATGTCTACAGTGATCACTGCAAATGTTCTGCCTAATACTTTTAATTGATAAGAATTACTGTAACAGTAGTTTGATGGGTCTTTCATAAAACCTGTCCATCATTTTAAGCTATAAAACAAGTGTGAAACTGAATCATAACTGTCCCAAGCAGAAAAATAAAGAAGAGAGAAAAAAACAAAAGTGATATTAAAAAAACCCAGTTTCTTTTCCTTTTTCTTTCCTCTTTTGGATGGACCTTAGTTAGGTACAAAGGTGGAGTTATTCATTCTCTTAATTTTATGACACATCATCATTATTGCTCAGTGAATAGCTACTGCCATTATTTTTTATCTATCAATCAATCAATCAATCTTTCCTTCCTTCTTTCCATTCATCCATCCACCCACCCACCTATTATCTATCATTTCTTATCCTCTTCTGCACTCTCTTTTCTTTTTGTTCCTTTCTCCAGAAACAACCATTCTAACATGTTTACAAGAATTATTTTGTGTGTTTCCTGTAGATGTTCGGGGTTGTTGAGAGAGCATGTATTTTTAATTTACCTAAAATGCATGGTTTTAGAGATTTCGATCTGATCTTGGTCTTGGTTTTTATTTACTCAGTTATGTTTAGAAGATACATTCATGTTGCTATGTGTACATCTATTCTGTTGTTTCCGATTCTTTTATAATACTTTACTGACTGCTTCCATCTTTGACTTAGCCAATTTTCCAGATTCCATCTACTTCCCCTCCCTCTATAAATAGCACTGTGATAAATATTTGCCTTTAAATGCCTTTACATGAACTAGTGATAGGAAATTTTCTTCCCAATACAATTGAAATTAGGAATCTAATTATTGTTGTAAATCAATGCTTTACATTTTCCTTTAAACTATTATAATTTCTTCTGTCATACTACACAATTGTAACACTCTCTGAATATATTGGAAAGAAACAATGCAATAAAAAGTTTCATTAAGAATTGTAATGCCAGTTCTTGGTGGCCAAGGTGGTAGAATAGGAAGATCCTGAGCTCATCTCTTCCCATGAGGATCACCAAAATTACAGCTCTTTATTAAGCAACTATCTATGAAATCGACCTGAGGACTAGCAGAAAAAATACAAAGATACAAAGAAGGTACTGCGACAAGAAGTGTAGTAGGGACAGGCTGTGTATAGTCAAGACGGACACTCCTGGGATGGTGACTTACAGCTGGGAGGATAAGCACAATTACATTACAGAGGCCCTCCCCAAGGAAGGAGGAGTCTGAGCCCCACCGTCGGCTCCCCAGCTCCAGGTCATGCCCTGAGAAGACAAGCCCTCAGAATGGCTTTGAAGGACAGAAGAGCTTGCCTATCAGAGAGCGAGAGGGCTGTAGGAGACAGAAATTCCACTCTCACAGGTCATGCATGTGATCTCACATGCTCTGAGACCCAGTGTGAGGGAAATCATTTGAAAGGATCCTGGTCAAACCCACTTGCTGATCTTGGAGAGCCCTCTGGGGAGACATGAGACAATAGAGACTCACCCTGGGGACATAGATGGTGGTACCATCTAACATTTTAGGGAACTTGTTCTACCATAAGGACATGTTTTGGAATTCTCTTTATCCTATTAGAGCTGGGGGCCTACCTAGTTGCCAGCAGGGTCACACCAGTCTTGGGACCCCTTCTACCCTGCAGTCAGCAACCGGGGTGAGTATGATGACAGATGGTCACTAGGTTATTGTGGTGATTATATTGTAATATATAAAAATAATGAATCATTGTGTTGTACACCTGAAACTAATATAATATTAATATAATATAATTGTAGGTAAATTACACTTCAATTAAAAAGACAAGTACAATGCCGATGATTATTCTCCTGGAATTAAATTTACTCACTTCCTTGGATTTGATCGAGGTGATAGTCACTGTCTTCAAAGTGAGTTATTATGGTATTTGAATTCTTTTAATATTTTAGTAGTTGCTCTAGAGAGTATAATATATACCTATAGCTTTTAACAAAATTAGGTAGATTAGTAATGTTTTAGTCCACATAAAATATAGAAACCTTATAATGACATAAGTCCATTTCTTCCCTCTCCATCTTTTATGCTATAGTTGTCATCTGTGTTACATGTCCATACATTATACAACTCAAAAAACCATGTTATAATTTTTGCTTTAAACAGTTATATGTATTACACAGAAATTAAGAAAGAAAATATTATTCTACATTTATCAAGAAACTTACCATTTCTGGTGTTCTTTCTTGCTTCCTGGAAGTCTAGATTTACCTCTGGTATTGTTTTCCATTAGACTGGAAAAGTTTCTTTACCATTTCTTATATTATATTTTTCCTCATGACAAATTCTTTCATTTAAAAATCTAAAATATCTCTCCTTTGCATTTATTTTTGAGGAATAGCTATCCTTAATATAAAATTCTTAGTTTTTATTTTTTTTTATTTTGTTTTCTCTTCAGGATTTTGAATATGCATTTGAATGTTTTCTGGTATTCATAATTTTAGATAGGAAGTCACTTGTTAGCTAATCACTATTCTGCTGTGTTTAATGCATTTTTTTTTCCTTGTTGCTTTCAGGGATTTTTCTGTTTAGGGTTTAAAATAGTGTGACTATACTATGCTTAGATATGATACGTGAATTTGTATTCCTTGCATGTCTTTCAGATTCCTGTATTTGTATGCTTATTATTTGCACCAATTTGATAGCATTTTGGCCATCATTTATTCAGGTACTTTTGCCCCATATTCTCTCTTTCTGAGATACCAGCTAAATGTAAATATTAAATATTAATTAATAGTGATATTGAATATTAAAATGTAAATTTTAAATTTTTCCATATGCATCTGAGGCTCTGTTTATTTTTCTTCTATTTTTTCATTGTTCTTCAAATTAGATAATTTCTAGTATTTATCCTTCCAGGTCACTGACTCTGTCAACTCCAATCTGTGATTTTTTTTTTTTTTAATTTAGGTATTGTCCTTTTTTGGAAATTTTTGTTTGGTTCTTTTTCTTTCAGTTTCTCTGCTGAGAGTCCTTCCTTTTACTTATTATGAACATACTTATTTTCATATCATTGATCATAGTTAAAAGAATTGTTTTAAAATTCTTGTTTGCTCAAATACGTCAGTCAATCTCAAGGTAGAACTTTGCTAATTGTCTTTTGAAAAGATAATCAGTTACATTTTCCTGTTTCCTCATATGTCGAGTAACTTTGTACTACACTCTTGTCATTGTAAATGACATATTGTGTTTAGAAATGGCACACTTGAATATTTCAGTATTTCATAACTTTCCCTTTTGGCCTTTTTTTCCTCTGTTTATCTCATAATGCTTCTTTTTTTTGCGAATCTAAAATATACTTCCTGTGCCTTAAGCATAAGACGTAAATATCTCCTGATTTGCTGGAAGTGAAATCTGAGAAATGCCTGAATAATGGGCAGAGTAGTAGGCATGTCATGTCAAAAGTATGGCTTTGAGTGCCTGAAGGTGTCCAGAGAGCAACTGAAGGCTGAATGTTCCCTATAGTCCATTTTGCCTGGAGCATTGGGTGTGTAGTTGGGGTGTGTAAAATAATTTAGTGTCAAATTGTCAAGGGACTTGTGTGACACATTGATAAATTTGGATTGTATCCTTAAGGAGTGGTGAATTTTGAGGGGGTGTGACGTTAGAGAAGACTTCTAGGAAGAATATGAAAGCAAAAGATTTTTGTTCCTAACATATCTACCACGTAAGAACAGTCTAACATACCATCTACAAACCATGAATTGTTTGGTGGTAAACCAGACATCTAATCTACTGCTGCCTTGAAGTGAGGTGAAAGTTGCTTAGTCGTGTCCGACTCTTTGCGACCGCATGGACTATACAGTCCATGGAATTCTCCAGGCCAGAAAACTTGAGTGGGTAGACGTTCCGTTCTCCAGGGGATCTTCCCAACCCAGGGATGGAACCCAGGTCTCCCACATTGCAGGCGGATTCTTTACCAGCTGAGCCACAAGGGAAGTCCACTGCCTTAGGTGTAACTAAAGTGCCTGCTAAGAATACAAAAGAAGGAAAGAAAACTATGTATAGCTCTTCTCATATTTTAATTGTTCGTTTTAAAAGTAAAGCAGCTGCTTGAAGTGGTACATTTGGAGAGAAGCTTCACTGAGGCAGATTGTTATGCTCTGAGATATTTCTCCTGCTCTGAAAGGTTTCTTTTGCTTTTTCTGTGAGAGAGACCAAGAGAATATTGAGAAGATTAAGAAAAGGCAAGGTTAAAACAGGCTGTTAAGTGGGTTTGAAATACCAGATTGGTCAGAAAATTCGTTTGGGTTTTTATAAGATTGTGCAGAAAAACCAGAATGAACTTTTTGGTCAACCTAATAAGACCTGGAGGAAAGTTATGACCAACCTAGACAGCATATTTAAAAGCGGAGACATTACTTTGCCAACAAAGGTCCGTCTAGTCAAGGCTATGGTTTTTCCAGTGGTCATGTATGGATGTGAAAGTTGGACTATAAAGAAAGCTGAGCGCCGAAGAATTGATGCTTTGAACTGTGGTGTTGGAGAAGACTCTTGAGAGTCACTTGAACTGCAACGAGATCCAACCAATCCATCCTAAAGGAGATCAGTCCTGGGTGTTCATTGGAAGGACTGATGCTGAAGCTGAAACTCCAATACTTTGGCCACTTCATGCAAAGAGTTGACTCATTGGAAAAGACTCTGATGCTGGGAAGGATTGGGGGCAGGAGGAGAAGGGGACGACAGAGGATGAGATGGCTGGATGGCATCACTGACTCGATGGACATGGGTTTGGGTGGACTCCGGGAGTTGGTGATGGACAGGGAGGCCTGGCATGCTGCAGTTCATGGGGTCACAAAGAGTTGGACACGACTGAGCGACTGAACTAAACTGAATGAGACCTGGAGAAAGATGAAGCCAGGGAGAGACCAGGAGGTGGCTTGCAGGGCCAGCATGGAGGGTCAGGCAGGCTGGAGTGATGGACCAGTACCGGGGGGCCATGTGAAAAGGCTGAAAGATGTCATGGAGAACTGGCAGATTTTGATGATTGTAAACTGATTCCAGTGTTTGATTCAGGCAACAAACTGGATGGTGAGAGGAGATGACTAGTCAGATGAAAGAGAAGTGAGGTCAGTGGCTTGAAAGTAGACTGCTTGGGTTTGTGCTACCAGACTGAGGAGTCTAAAGCCTTTCTGTCGTTCTGAGGGTGTTTGAGAGTTTCAAAGGGAGAAAACATCCCCATACATATCATGACCATGGGTCTAGCTTCCTGCAGAAGCTGCCTAATGAGAGTTTTAGTGCAGTACATGCCAACAAATGAATGAATGCCCAGTCTTCCATGCTTGTTTGGCCCGGGTAAAGCAACCCAGGAGAATACTTGTGTGGTTTTTTATTTTTTTGTAGTATGTTTGGTTGTTTATTGGCATTTATTGTTTTGGTGGATTTTAGTATATGTAGTATAATATAGGATATGTGCTTACCCTATTGGTGTATTCAAATCCATATAGTAATATGCTAGTATATTGTGTTTTTCCAAAGAAAGTAATTTTCTTTGCCAAAGAAAGTAATTTCAAGGAAAGTATGTTTCCAAAGAATGTACCTAATTCTGTCTTTCTTACAAAGGTAAATTCCCATGCCTCACTGTAAGAAATGATTTTCTGAAAGACGTTGAAGACACATCTGTGTCTATATAGTTGGTTGTGAGTGATGTAAAAAGTGAAGTTAGTAAATATCCATTATATCATCTACCAGAAATTTGACATTCATTGTAAATTGGACAATATTATTATACATTATTATTGAAATGAAACATTTGAAATGAATGAGTTGTATTTATGAAGCACAACCACTTTGTAGGTGATGTATTTGTAACAGTGTTTTCTTATGTGTTTCCTGATGTGAGGGAAATATAAATTGAGAGGTAGTGTTCTGAGGTGATGTAAATTTCAGAAGGATAAATGAAATGCAATTTTTCATCGAGATGAATACATTAAATAGTTTGCTTTTACATTTGAAGTTTCTTTATGCATAGACTTCATAATAGAGCTTCAAATACATAAAAGGGAGCCACTCAATAAGCTAGAGTTAGACATTTATTTTTAATACTTAATAATTTAATTAAATTTTATTAGTGTGATATTCTTTGCCAACTAAATTGGCAAAGAGTCTCATCTTTTTCTTTTTCCATTTTGGATAATATCTCAGCTAGATTTATTTGTTCTATATTTTTATAAACAGTGATAAACATATTCCAAGAGCTTTTCTTTTTCTCCTTTTTTTTTTTTTTTTTACCAATTACTATGTTTCTTTTAATAATTGTGATTTATGTCTCAAAGTATTCTTTATCGTAAAAAATGACTCAAATTTACAATGAATCGACTGTGTTTGCTAAGAAATCCTGTGGCTAATGACACAATTTTTGTTGTTCTTTAGTCGTTAAGTTGTGTTCAACTTTTGTGACCCCATCGACTGTAGCCTGCCAGGCTCCTCTGTCCATGGGGATTTCTCAGGCAAGACTACTGGAGTGGGTTTCTCTTTCCTTCTCCAGGGGATCTTCACAACCTAGGGATTGGACACATTTCTCTTGCTTGGCAGGCAGATTCTTTACCACTGAGCCATCTGGGAAGCCACAATGACCCAATAGGGGAATCAAATAAAAAAAAAACAAAAACAAAAACAAGGTGGGTAAAGCTGGAACTGGAGAAAAAGAAGAGAACAAGAAGGAATTTAAAAATGAGCACTGAATAAAGTGCTCAGTGGTAGGTGTGAATGGTCAGTTGCCTCTTTATGAAGAGTAGCTATATACGGACACCTCTTATTAAGACAGGGTACCAATTTTTCTATAAAGCTTCCACTTCCTGACGATAGTGGGTATTAAGAAAGTAAAAATTGGCACTAAATTAGGAAATTTAGTGAAGAAATACACTGGGTGTGGTAAGGAAAACACTTTTCTCAGTAAAAGACATTTTAATCTTGGGGCATATTCTAGAATAACCAAGGTTATTAAAAAAAACCAGGCCATTGTATTATCTTTTAAAAAAATGAATTTAAAAACAAACAATTTAACTGATCAGTAGAGATTCAAATTTTTAGTTTTAGGTAGATGAAACATCCAGATATCATATAAAAACCAGCTTTGTTTAATTGGCCAGCTATTTCGGCAAAATATGTATAAGTCTTAATTCTACAGAGAATAAGTAAGATGTGAGATTTTTTCTACTGTTGAATACTATCTAGATGACTGGCTGAATGGGCTTCCTTGGTAGCTCAGCTGGTAAAGAATCCGCCTGCAATGCAGGAGACCTGGGTTTGATCCCTGTGTTGAGAAGATCCCCTGGAGAAAGGAAAGGCTACCCACTCCAGTATTCTGGCCTGGAGAACTCCATGGACTATCCAAAGAGTCCATGAGTCACAAGAGTCCAAGAGTCACAAAGAGTTGGACACGACTGAGCAACTTTCGCTTTCACTTTTAAAAAGTAGTGATTTTGCTTTTCAAATGTACAGAAAATTTAAATTGTTTTCTATTGGAGTCAATCTGGTTTTGTGTGAGTGTGTGAGTGTCTTTTAAGTTGAGCCTCACAGCTTGTGGGATCTTAGTTCCCCAACCAGGGATTGAACCTGGGCCCTCCACAGTGAATGAGCAGGGTCCTAACCCCTGGACCACTAAGGAACTCCCAAGGGTCAATCTGTTTTTGTTTGGAGATATTATGTAAAAACTAAAATAATAACAATAATAATTATAATAATCCTTAGATCCCAGGTGGTGCTAAGTGGTAAAGAACCCACTTGCCAGTGCAGGAGAGCTAAGAGATGCCGGTTCCTTCCCTGGGTTGGGGAAATCCCCTGGAGGAGAGTATGGCAACCCATTCTAGTATTCTTGCCTGGAGAACCCCATGGACAGAGGAACCTGATGGGCTACAGTCTATAGGGTCGCAAAGAGTCAGACATGACTAAAGCAACTTAACATGCACAGAGGGAAAAAAAAAAAAAAGCTACCCAGAACGAGAGAGATTTCTCTAGCAATATGGTAATACTTAACAATTATGGAGTTCTCTGCATTTTTCAAAGCTTCCATATATATTTTCTCATTTAAATCCCGAGGTTTTTTTTTTAGAAATTCAAATTATTATGTTCTCCAATTTAGGGATGAAGAAAATGAGTCCCTGAGAGTTTACCTGGTAGATGGTTACAATAACACCCCTTTCCTCCTGCTGTTGTTCACATCTCCTTGTTTTATTCCCTGTGCATCCCTTTCTGCTCTGACTGAGCTTACTCATGACTGCTTTCGCTGATCAAACAGCAGCAAATGTGGTGCTAACAGATCCCTGCTAAGTGCTGTGCACTGCACTTGCCCCTTCTGCCTCCTGGATATCTATCTGCTGTGGGGTGATGAGACCTGGGCTGCACTCCTGGAGGCCCAGGTGAGGCCTGAGACATGTGATGAGGTCATTCTACATCAGTCAGTCCCAGCAAGCCAGTCCAGGGGGTAGAACCACCAGATAACCCATAGAATTGTGCACCGATCAGCAATTGTTGTTTTAAGGTGCTGTGTTTTGGGGTGATTTGTTAAACAGCAAATGCTAACTTATAAACCTAGCATCGGAAAGTGGTAGACCCAGGACCAAAACCTGGATCTTTGTGGCTCAATTTCAGCACTGTTTGAGAAATGCTGGGGAGGAGTGAGTGTTTAACTCAGATGTTGAAGAAAATTGGTCTAAAGGATTTTAAGAATTGAAAAGGGAGAAATCAAATCCTTTTACAGTACTATCAGAGGCCTTACTTTTAGTTGACTTTTACAAAATTATTTTTTCATCTAAATAGCTGTGATCTACACACACTTTTTTTTTGGCCTACATTTATAGTTGTCATGCAGTATCTGGTATCATAGTATATAGTTGTTATGAGTTAACTTTTCTAGGAAAAATGTAAGATAAAATCATTCAGATGTATTCACTTATTGTCTTGACATATTTATTAATCATGGCATATGTATTGTAACTTCTGCAAGCCTGTGCAGTTGAATAAAATAACCAAGGGTAGTGTAAAGTAACATCTTTTGTTTTCAAACCTTCTTTTGCCGTGGTTTTAGACTCACATCAGTCATTCGCAACTGCCTAAGAAGAAAACATTATTGTTGCTTATGTTGTTTTACATGACACCAAACTCTTTCTTGTACAATGGAGAGTATGCCATTTTTTCAATATTTATTATCTTTGTAGTTGCTTTGGTGAATTTCCTTCAACTCTTCATCAAGTTTTTCTGTTTTTTTTTTTTTTGGTACAAAGATTGATCATTTTCTGGCCCAAAATGAGTTTTAAAAAATTGAGATTTCATTCCAGTGGGGATGGGTAGGTCTAACACAATGGCTTTTCCAGTGAAGCTGGCAGCAACTTTGAAGTCCAGAGCTGTAGCCATGGCTTCAGAATGACCCACTAGAAAAAAAAAAATCCCACAGAAAAGTAACCATTTTGACAAGGATCTAGACATCAGCTGGAGCTTATCCAGTGTTAAACAGAAACACATGCTTTGTTCAAGGCATTTACAGAAACAAAACCATCCTGCCTTCTTTAACTATTATTTTTTTTAGTTTCATCTTCTATTTATGCTATGTCATGGCTAAAGGAGGCCATGGAATTGGAAACAAAGGCAAATTCTTTCAACTAAAGTTGAAACCCTCCTACTCGCCCCTCCCCAGAGACTTTATCTTTGACTTCAAGACCCATTATCCCACTCTGCTGTACCTTTCTCCTCAACAATTAATTATAAGTGCCAATAAAAAGAAAGCTGAATACACACCCCTTCTTTTAAGAAGCATGCTGTCAGTCAGTCCTTTTCGTTTGTTTATTATTCACCTTATGTGAGGTGTACCTGCTGGCAATGGAAGTTTCCAATTCTGAAAATGGGGATCCTACTTCCTTCTCTCAATTAAAAGTTTGAAGAAGTTGCCTCACAGAACAATACCAGGAGAGGGTCCATGCTTCTGGACCATACAATTCACAAATTTAAGTAGCATAGGCAACAAGAAAGTAAAACCAGAAGGTCAAGAAACTGTCAATTCAGTGGGATAAATAGCCCCAAACTGAAACAAATGTCCTTGATATACAGAATATTTTTGATTTTTTAGTAAGAATTGTACAATTGCTTAATTAACTAAGACTTTCACTTTTCAACTCATTATACTGGTGTGAATTCAGTACTTCTCTTGTTTATTAAAACACTGCTTTGGAATATTTGTAGAGTGTAGGTACAATGAAGTGCTGATTATAATTTGGCCAAATTTCTTTAAGGGTCATTTATTTTCTGATCAGTGTGAAATAATCCTCTGCATAAGGCAGCTTTACACATTAAATTTCACAATTACCTGTTTCGAAAATTTACAGGCAGTAAAATAGAATAATGTCTGTATTAATATTTCTTTAAAAATCACAACTGTAACTGCTGTTTCCAAGGCTACCCACTTGAGGGGTAGGAGACAGAGTTTTGCCATAAAAGTAACTGTAGACCCAAATGGGTATTCCATGGCTTAGGCTCCCCAGTTGGCTTCCTGGAAGGAGTTTGAGCTCCTACCCTTCTTCTTCCAGGGATCTTTCTCTCATACAAAGGTAGAATTAAGAAGTAGTCGGGGTAAGGGGTGAGGAGTAAGAGGTGGGGAGGTCATCAATATTTTCCCACTAAGAACAGCTTTTGTTGCTTAGAACAGGTCTGTGTTGCTCCTCAATTGCTTGGTCATTTGTATGGCTGTTGCTGGTATCCTATTTTGGATTTCCTTCGCTACAGCGAGCTCATGCTGTCATTAATGAAGGGCTGTGGGCTGAAACATTCCTCCATCATGACACCAGATCTTCGACTCCATCCTTTCCCCTGTCCTGAGTTGTTGGTGGGGAGTGGGGCTCTTTCATGTAGCACCTTGAGGACCGCCTCTCACCAACCACCATTCCTCAGAAAAGTTAAAACTCCCTTCTCCCTCTGTGTATCAAATTCCCTACACGTAGGCTTCAGGTTACATTCCTCATCTGCCCACTCCTTTTTCAGGAACTCTGTTCCATTTTATTTATTAATTATCAGTACCATTGGTTGTGTGGTAAGTTAATGGAAACTTCACCCAAAATTAAAATCACTAAAATACTGGATCAGTCAGACTCTCTGTTACCAAACCAAGGTATTCAAGGGTCCATGAAGCTTTCCACGGTGTATGCTCATGTAGAGAGTTTTAAGAGAAACAGTTTTCAGACTCTCAATATCCATGTGTTCTCTTTTCTAACTTTTTCTCTCTGAGAAAGGATTTGTATTTGAAGACTCAAATACAGGTCTTCTTTCCCACCTCTCCTTTCAGAATTGCCCTGGCCCTCTTTTGTAAAGAAAGGCATGCCTTTCACTATCTGGAATCTTACTATTGTGTGATGCCTCAGGGTGTGCAGACCTCTAGGATGCCAGACAAAAAGACCATTTGAAATACTCTAGTCAGCTAAACCTTCTTTGATCAAGGCATCATGAGCTCATGGTAAGTCTTCCTGTCTTTCTGGCTTATATTTATTTCTGTTAAATGGATAGCAAGAAGAGTTTCATGTTATAACATTCTTAATTCATATATATTGTGGAACAGGATGGCTGGTCTGGACAGTATTCATTCAGCAACTTTCTTTGGCTATGCACTAGCCTAGTGGATGTTACTCCAAATGGAAACGGTGGTGAAACTTTCTGGGTGATCCAGTGGCTTAGACACTGTGCTCCCAGTGCAGGAGACCAGGGTTCAAGCCCTGGTCAGGGAACTAGATCCCACATGTCACAACAGAGACCAAAGATCCCGATGTTCCACAATTAAGATCCAGCACAGCCAAATAAATGAAAATACTAAAGAAAACCAAATGGGAATGGTGGTATATTTGCAATACAGTAGTTGTAAGTATAAACCCTAGAGACCTGTAGCCCTTGTACATACTCCCTCTCCACCACTCACTAGCTCTGAAGTTTTAGGCAAGCTTTATTTTCCTTCTCTCCATAATGCCATTAAAAATAATGTCCATCTCAGGGGACCGCATAAGGGTTATTGAAGATAATGCAGGAAAAACATTTCAGAGAAAGACTAGAAGAAGATAAATGCTTGACCAATGTTTGTCACTTCACATTTTCTTATTGTGAAGTTACAACAGGGGAGTCTCCTCAGGCAAAAGCAGCCACCCAGCTGTGTAGTGGAGGGCTCAGCCTCAACCAAAGGCAAGTCTGAACTTTGCCTGTGTCTCCTGGGAGCTCGTCTCTAAACCTCTAGGTTGTTTTCTCTGAGAAAAGGTGGCTAAAGTTGTCAAAGGTTGACACTGAGAAAACTGCTTTTGTTCACCTTGAAGGCCTTGGCCCAGCGAGATAGGGGTGTAAACAGTGTGATTTAGAGTAAAAACTTTGGGCTGCACTAACGATGTGATTCAGGATGGGGGTTTAGGTCGTGCAGTATCAGCTGGGTCTCTGGAGAGGTTTGAGCCTGAGATCAGCTGTATGGACAGTCACTCATGTGTAGGCGATGGAGCCCCAGTAAAAGATATATGTGTGTGTGTGTATGTATAACTGATTCACTTTGCTGTACAAGATAAACTGACATTTGCCACATTGTAAATTAACTATACTCCACTTAAAATAAAAACTAAAATAAAAATAAAACAAAGAGCTGCAATAAACCACAACAGCTTTCAGTGAGTTCCTGGACTCCTTGCTGATTATCAAACCCAAGAATGGTCTCAGGGATCCCCAAACTTGTGATTACTGTCAGAAACGAATAAAGTCTTGTGGACTTTTTACTATAAAATTGCATCTGCAAGAATCCCTTTTCTTTGTATCCATAAGCTTGATGTTTTCGTGTTGGTCAAGTAGAATATTGTGATACTTAGTCTAGGAACTCAGTGATTAACTCTTGTATTCCAAATAGAACATGTATGGGGGCAGAATTTCAGTGACTGGTAACCAAGGAAGACCCTGGAGACGCTCATATATTGTCGTGAAGTCCATCAAGGAGTTTGCCTTCTCAGACCCTCCACCCGGGGTTGCTGGTCCTTATGCAGCTTTCTTAGAACTTGTCTTCCAATCAGCACCACGGAGTATTAACAATGCATGTGAGCTTGTTATGAGCTGGGTTACCTTAGACTAGTTGATCTCCTCATAAGGTGCTATGGTCTAAATGCTTGTGTTCTCTGAAGATTCATATGTTGAAAACCTAATGCCCAAAGTGATGGTTTTAGGAGGTGGGACCATTGGAAAATGATTAGGTCATGAGGGCAGAGCCCACATGAGTGGCACTAGTGTTTTTTTTGAAAGAGGCCTGAAATACTTGCTCATCCCTTCTATCTAGGGGTGGAATAAATGTCTGTGTCCTGGAAAAGACCCTCACTCACTTGACCATGCTGGCATTCTGATCTTGGACTTCTAGCCTCTAGAACTGTGATAAATAATGTTGTGTATAAATGACCCAGACTCTGGTCTTTTGTAATAGCAGCCTGAATGGACTAAGACACTGGACATGATTCAATGGGAAAAAAATTTGTCAGTCTTGCTTTCCCTTCAACGGTCATGAAGGTGGAACAGGTAGCAAAGATATTTAATTCCAAATAAAGTAGCACATGGTAACATAATCCATGGAACTGTAAATTTCTTTTTGTAGATCTCTGACATGCTCACCTGGGAAGGCATTTTCTTAGATGTAATTAATATTTAAACCAATAGGTTCTGAGTGAAACAAATTACCTTTTATAATGTGGGTGGGCTTTATGCAATCAGTTGAGGGCCTTAAGAGCAATGATTGAGGTTTCCCAAAATAAAAGCAATTCAGCTTCAAGACTGCACCGAAATCTCCAGCCTGTCAGCCTAGTCCACAGAGATGGAGCAACTAGATGCTAAGGCCTGTCACTGGGCTCTCATCTGAGTCCTAACATAAATGCTCTTTGATTTAAAAACTTATTTTCACTTCTCTAGGCCTAAGTTTTCTCAACTACACAAGGAAATTAGATTTGAAAATCCTTTACATTTCCAAAGATGATGCAAATCTCTGTATGAAACATGACCCCAAGCTGAGGTTTTATTTGTGGCTTTCTTGAAAAGAAAATTATCGATTTGTTTTGTAGCTTCCCTGTTTGGATCTCTTATACTCCTTATTATCTGTTCTATCTCACACTGTATTTCTCTAGCTTAGCTTTAGGAAGAAATCCTTGATAGAAATAATTACCTGACTGTTATGGAATTCTATTTTTATCTCCTTAGTCTTCCATGTAAAAGCCTGAGTTGTAGTCAATGCACTCTAGTGAGATAAATTATTTCAAAATGTCAGCATGTCACCTTGGAGAAGTTTACCAGTTTAAAAATGGGTCTTGAAGTATACAGAAGAGGCATGATTTGCATGCTTTTGTTTTCTGCAACTGTCTTTTTTTTTTTCCTCTCAAATAACATATCTATTCTGTTTGTTTGCCTGAAGCTACATTGAATGCAGGTGGGTTGGTGGCTCAGATGGTAAAAGAATCTGCCTTGCAATGCAGGAGACCTGGGTTCCATCCCTGGGTAAGTTAAGAAGATCCCCTGGAGAAAGGAATGGCTACCCACTCCAGTATTCTTGCCTGGAGAATTCCATGGACAGAGTAGCCTGGTGCTTTATAGTCCATGAGATCACAGAGAGCTGGACATGACTGAGCGACTAACACTTTCACTTTCGTATAGAATGCGTTCTCTGTGTGAAAGTGAAAATTAACAAAAAGGGAACTTTCATCTGGAATAGCAGTTAAGATTTTCTCCAGTCATCTAATCCAAAATATTAATCTCATTGTGGGACCATCGTCCCCAGGAGGGTGGAATTCCCCTGTAAATTGTCACTAACATCAATTTGACAGTCACTCATTTAATATGTGCTATGTGCAAAGACTCAGGCTACAGAGGAATATAAAGAAAAGCAACTTCTCTGAAAGTCAGTTTCCTCATCTCTGAAATGCTTATGGTTATAATATTTACCTCAAAAAGCACTATGAAGATGGTATGTGTAAAAGACCAGTTTCTGGCATGGTTGAGATACTGAACAGTAACTTCAGTGCAGCTGGTGTAGCCTTTGTAGCCCTGAGGGAACTGAATTTAAGTAGTGGGAATTGACATTGTTCAGATAATTAAGTATAAGGCAAAATGTGGTCAGTGGGATAAAAATGGTGAGAATGAAATTAGGAAGCCACAAGGAGGAAGATGGTAGTTTTCTTTGTCTAGAAAAAGTAGGTAACAATTCATCAAGGAGGTGAATTTCTTTTGTACCTTGGGAGAGAGATATAGGTGTTTGTGTGTAGTGAAAGAATATTTGATTTGTAGACTCCCCTTAAAGTATCAGTCATGATCAGAAAGTACAGCTGAGAAACTGAACTTCCGTGGTAAAGTATAATAATAATAATCCTATAGTAAGAGGTAGATTTCAGTGGCAGGTTTGGAACCTCTAGTTCTGTCCTATTTGGTCTTTTTGTCAATGACTTGATTATCACATTATCTTAGAACATGAAAGTGAGAAGGCTAGTGTATGTGGAATAATAGACTGCAAAGTCAATGGTTTCCATCTAATAAGGTGATGATTAAAAGCAAATGCATTTACAGTTCTGTAATTATGTCCAAATAATCAGGCATAAGGGTCGGGTGGAAAAAAAATCAGTAATTTTAGTTCACTGTAAGGTGTGGGAGGTAACATCTAAAAATTCATTGAAATTTTACACTAGGAATAAAATTGTTTCATTCTACAAACGTCTAATGAAGGCCTGCTGGATGCAAAGAATGGACAGCAGTGAAAAGTATAATTGTGGATATTGTAACTCAGGACTTAAAATTTAATTGAAAAGCAGAAATGAGATACATTTCAAAGTTAAATGATGCAGGAGACCCAGGTTCAATCCCTGGGTTGGGAAGATCCCCTGGAGAAGTAAATGGCAACCAACATCAGAATTCATGCCTGGAAAATCCCATGGACAGAGGAATCTGATGGTCTACAGTCCATGGGGTAACAAAAGAGTCGGACACAATTAGTGACTAACACTTTTACTAGCCATATATAAGAATATTGAGTGAGAAGAAAACACATAAGAAGATTGAAGCTTAAAGGAATTTAGTTTGATTGGTAAAACTTATGATAACTAGAAACAAATACAAAATGGAATGTGGCCAGTGCTGTGAAAGAGATAAGAATGAAGTTTTGCAGAGCATAGGAGATATTTTTGTTTGCCGGGGGAATTTGGTAAAGATTCATCAAGAAAATGGCATTTCGATGGGGTCTCTAAAGGGAGATTGAGTTTTGGCAGGCAGAGTTAGGGTGTTCTCACTATCCAAACACTAGTTAGAGAAGGAGAAGGGATGGGTCAGTTAAATTACCAACAGAAAGGTATGAGGAGAATCAGGAGAAAGGTCCTAGGAATTAAAGAAAGATTGCATTACAAAGATAGATCACAATTTGGAATGATTTAACAGAGTTCAAATAATATGAGGACTAAACTTCATCTGCTGTATTTACTGAAGTGGAAGACATTGGTGAACTTAGCCTGAGTAGTTAAAGCTGAGAGTATAAAGTCAGGAAACAGAACTAAGAGGCGGCGGCAAATTGTCAGATTCAATGGCAGGATACCTGTGATCATTTTTGTGTTTTTGGAAGGAAACCTAATACAATAGTCTTGTAGTAGTTATACAAAAGTTAATTTCATTTGTTGAATGAATGAATATTTAGGGGAAAAAAGGTTAATTATGCTTGAAATAGGACAAGACTTTGGGGAGAAGAGTTGAGATTATCCTCTGGTTCTAGCAAATTACTAACTTTGTGACCTTGGGCAAGTCTTTTAACTAACCACTCTCAGCCCCAGTTTCCTCACTTATAAAATGAGGATAATGATAATTGATCTCATTTCCCCAGAGAGTTGGAAGAAGTAAGAAACTTTACACGAATGTGTTTTATAGACTCTGGAGTTCTAACCTAATAGAAGATACTATTTTAGTATTAAAAAGATTAGAAGCTGTATCAGACCCTGACCAGGTGGACTGCCCATTTCCTCTTCTTACACTATATTTCTTGGTGACCCTTGCAATGAGATAGCCACATATCCTAGTTTAAGCCAATGACAATGCCCAGAGGTGTTAGGTACCACTTCCAAGACTCAACCATGGAGACCTCCCACTAGGGCTCCTCCATGCTCCTTCTATTTCTGCTGGCTTGATGCATGTGGCTGGGTGGGTGGGAGGAACCTTGGAAAATATATATTGATGGGTTTTCTCATTGTTACTAGTAATTTGGAAAATGATTTGGCAATAACTTCAAAGTTTGAATAATCTCATACTTCATAGTCCTGCAGTGGTACTCCTATGTATGTTTACTCTAGAGATACTGCAAATATGCTTTAGAAGGCATCTATGAGTGGGTTTATTGTTTATACTAACTTCAAACTGAAAACAACACAGATGTTCATTAATTGGAAAACCAAATACCCATTGATAGAAGAATGGAGAAAATTTATAGTCACACAAAATTAAATAACAGTAAAAAGTAATCCCCGTATCTATGTGAAATTACATAGATGAGAGTAAGAAATATAATGGTAAATGAAAATAAAAGGTCACAAAGGAAAGGATGTATGATAAATTTATTTAAAAAAAAAAAAACTTTAAACCACTTCCCCCCAAAAAAAATCTGGACCCAGTGATATAGATTTTAGCACCATAGGCACCTATATTTTTTTTTAAAGGAAGAGTACTGTGTAAGTAATGCATTCCCAAAACAATATTTCAGATAACAACCTCAAAATTTATTAGCTTAAGGAAAGAAACATGTATTCTTTATCTAGCTCACAAGTCTACTGCATTCACCTGATCTAGCCCTGTTCAGCTGATCTTGGCTAGGCTCGCTTATGCTTCGGTGAGAGCTAGAGGTCATCCAAGTCGTTCTGGTCATCGTGGCTGACACCTGTTCTCAGCTTGGCTACTGACTGATCTCAGATAGCCATGATGTGGTGTGAACAGCTTTGCTCCACATGTCTGTCAACGTCCAGTGGGCTAGCCTGGCCATGTTCTCATGTCAAGCCCCGGAGGGAAAAGACCAGCAAGTGCCCTCCTGCAAAGGCGCCAGCAGGAATCTGCATGTGCTTTCCAAAGCTCTATTTGCATCTCATTTGCTTACACCCTATGTGCAAAAGCAAGTCACATGACCCCGCCTGGCGTCAGAATGGAAAGGGACAATAATGTTATAGGCCAAAGGCCGGGGGAGGACCTTAATGGGGCTACGAATGCAATCCATCTGCCGCACGAACACGCACCGTAGAATTCAGGATCACAATGACCGCTGTCAGGAAGGCAGGGGTAGGAAGGACAAAGAATACACAGGCAGCTGCCAGGTTATAGGCAGTGTGGTAGTTCTTAACCGAGGTGACGTTTTACTTGGTTTTATTTTATATTATGCTTTGTAACTTGCAAATATCTTACATGCATACTTGTGTAAGCATCACCTGCTATATTTTAAAAAAATATTTTTGGGGTCTTCAATGATGAGAAAAACTGAAGGGCCAATTTAGGAAGTCCATGGAAATGGGGGTCTCTGAATTCTCTTTTTGAGTTTCTGAAAAATGGGATACTGTCACTTTTTAAAAGAAGATGGTAACTTTGACCAAAAAAAATCCCCACATTTATTAATAGAAACTGAAGGGTGCGCTTTGCTAAAGTTGTGAGAATAATTCTCTCTTTCTTCTGGGGACCCTCAGATCAAATTTCATCCGCGTAGAAAACACACATTTATTCTTCTCTCTTTTATTCAGTTTGTTTTATTCCTGGAACAAAGGATACCCCAGCTTCTCTTCGAAAGACTTCCATGTGAGTTTGAAAGAGTGTAGAATTTGGAACATGCTATATAGTTCAGATAAAACTCCTGATTTTTTTTTTTTTCAAAGTGCTCCTCAATTGGACCCAGATCCCAGACCTCCAGGGTGGCGATCCATTCATCTCTAGCTGAAAACTAGGTTTTTTCACCCCTCTCCAGAAGAGTAGGAGATTCATTTGAAAGAGACGCTGCTGCTGCTCTTTTCACATCACAAAAGAATTAATGTTCGAGCCGTCCTTTGAAGATGTGGTGTCACGCATGTGCTATTATTAATAATAAACTACAGATCTGCTTCACACCATCTGAAAAATAGGGCTGTGCCCCCAATGAAAGGACTTTTATTTCCACCGGTTCTCCATTATGTTTAGCCCAGATCCAGCTCAGCCTCAGACTGGGGCTAGTCCCAGAATGTGAGGGAAGAAGAGCAGCAGCTGGAGGGAAACAAAACAACACATACTGCCCGATACACTGAAAAAATACAAGTGAAAAAGGAGGCTTTCATAACCGTTGGAGATCAGTGCTACCCACAAGCGTTTCAGCGAGAAGGTGGGTTTGGGACTCTGCACCTCCTGAAGACAGGACCTAAAGGAGGATTTATCTTTGATTCTTTATACATTCTGGGGAAGATAAATATTCCCAGGGTTCCTGAGCCTGCCTGGACAGGAAACGAGGCGCTGATCACAATCTGCTGTTAGTCTTGCCTTTTATATTTGCTTACTGACTTGAGTTGTTCCTTCTCTTCTCTTCTGAAACCACTAATACCGTTTCTCCTATAACTTTTAGGGTTTACAAGCTCCCTTTTACAGGCCTTGGTTTTGAGGAGATAGGTGTAGAATGTGGCTACTGCAAATAACAGTCCTGTAAAGACTTCAGGGCAGGTTCCCTTTGAAGAGGCGAGTGCAGACAGAGAGCTGAATGATGAGAGTGGCTTCTAGTGGTTCCACTACCAGCAGGCGCCCCCGACTGACAGCGGCCTGAGAAGGAGCAAATTTGAGAGCCACGTCTGTTATTTTTGTTGGGAAAAAAAAAACAACAACAACTTTGCACCTGTCTGTGGTGGCAACATTCTCAACTCATGTTCCTGGTTTCAGGCTCTGCCTGTTTTGGAGCCGGTTATTCAGAAGGAATAATACGGCTGTGCAGAAGGGGAAAGAATTTCTTACTCCATTTCAGGCCCCAACACTGAAGGTGGTGTGTATGGAAAAGGGGACTGGGGGGAGAGAGAGAGAGAAAGAGAGGGAGAGAGAGAGAGAAAAAGAGGCAAACAAAACTCAAGGAAATCAAGACCATGCTGTGCGAAATTGTTACAGCTGTTTCTGTTTTTATTGGCTCACTCTTTTGGCTTCACTTTTTCAGCAACTGTGGTTCATATGAGCAGGAAGGCAATCTGGCATGGCCGGGTTGCAGGGGGGTTCAGGGGTGGGGGGGCTGGGGGGTTAGGGGGGCTGGAGGGGTGGGGCCAGCCAGGGAAGGAGAGGGGGAGGGCGGAAGCTCGAGGGAGGAGGTTCTGAATTGTGTACAGCGCTGGGAGGGGACACACATCAAAGCCTTTCTTTCTGATAGCTTGGTGGAAGCCTGAGCAATAGAATTCAGATGCACTTAATGGAAAGCTCCTAAAAGCGTCGCTTCTCCCTGGCTGGATCAGATTAGTGGTCCGTTTAAGGCATTGTACTAGCCCTGCAAATGACGTTCTGATATCTCTGAGGAAATAAAGTGTCAGGACGCATCCCTCTCCCAATCTCTCCCCGACTGTGATTCACCTAGACCATTGCACAGGGCTGAACATATGGAGAGTGCTTATTTTCCCAGGGGGCTCTATTTCTCATGGTTACAAATGGAATGAGCTATATGCCTGCTCACTGACCCTAGGAGGATATTGGCAGCTGGGATCCAGGGCCCCAGGGCTTGGGGTAAGCTGCTCACCCACCTCCATCCCCCTGCAAGGCGGCGGCTGGAAGGTGAGCCAGAAAAAGGCACGTGAAAGAAACCACTGTTTCTCTCCCCCACACTCTTTCTTAAAACTTCCTATGAGTGATTTAAATGACGTTTTAAAGTTTTATAAAATTGCTTAAGCTGGCGTTCTTGAATTTGATACTATTCTTAACCACACCTGCCCTACACACACACACACCCACACACCACTCACGTTCACTCTTAATCATATTAATTCTACAAACACTAAGGAAATCTTCTAAAATGGTATCCTCAAATGAGGGCAAATAGAGAACTGGGAGGTAAGGCATATAACAAGGAGAAAAATATTTATTATACTTAAGTTTGGCTGGCAGTTATAGCAAAAGGAAAATATATAATGAAAAATTGATTAACCCAAAACCCTACATCTGATGATAAAATATTATGTACTCTCACAATGAATAACAACAATAAAAAACAGCCAATGAGCAGCCCAGCTGTAGAATGAAAGGCAGATCCTGAGCCCAGCGCCTATGTATTGATTCTGTTTTTGAGCCTTACTGGGTTTTTCTGAACTCTACTTCTGACTTGTTTGGACACAGGAAGGAAAATCACAACCTGTGTGCCTCTGTGTTCTCATCTAAACATGGAGCTGGACTTGGGAAGAAGGACTAATTAAAGGTTACAAAGCACTTTGAGACTATAAAATGCCAGGTAATTGCAAACATTAAATCTAATGACATAATTAGGTGTTGAAGGTTGTGTCTTGGTCATTTTGTTTTCTGAATGCAGGAAAGGACTCCTTCAAAGCTTGTCCTAGTAATTTTCCCAAGGAAGTCACTGAATAGCTTGAAAAAAAAAATTGGTGATTTGGGTTAATGCTGTCTTGAACAATTATATATTTTGAGATGTACCATGCTTTTTCCACATTTTCTAATATCCTTCTATTCATGGTTGCCTTTTCCCTTTGTGTTAATTGTGGCTGACAATACATTATTGACAAATATTAAATTTATTTAAAACTTTTCAGTTGAGGCCATATATGATAAAGGTAGAGTGAGACTGCCTTTTTGAAAGGCTTGTTAACTCTTCTAAACAGGAAAATGAATGATTTCAAGAATTAGCAATGCCTAGAGAAAGCTGTTCTCTTAGAAATATTGAAACTGTTCCTCATGAAAAATAACCCCACTACATTTCATACTTAGCACTGAGACTTCAAATTTGGCATAGTGAGGATTTCATTCTCACCTCAGCTTCTGACTCAATGTAAGGGTTGCCATTTTTTTTCCCTTCAATTTTAGCCACAAAATGGGTTAGTTGTGCTGGACCCCAAATGAAGTTAAGTACAGTTGAGATTGGAAAGCATACAGAATTTCTATTCTTTGAGAACATTTCCCCCTTGTGCATCTATTAGCTGTTCTTGAAATTTGAGATGCCATTCATCAGTAGCATCTTTTACAAATGAGTAGATTTTTGCCCACTGGAGTTCAGCCAGGCACCCCCATCGGTTAGTGAACATTGAACTCACTTGCAAAAACATGTTTCTGCTATTATCCTTACAGAAGGCTGTGTGTTCACACACATGAACAATTATGAGCCTGAACACCCCCTTCCCCTTTGGGTTGCTCTTTGATCTCTTGTTGTTTTGCTGCTTGCATCCATATGGAACTGTTACCAACTAGGGGGCAATTCCTTTCCACAAGGATTTCTCATCCATAGTCTTTCCCCTTATTTCTTATTTGTGTTGGGCTCCAGATTGATGCCAGTATTTCAAAGGCACACACCTCATTGGCTTCAAAAGCTCGATTTACTTTAAGTAGCCATCAAAACTTACACTTAGATTTAAGTACCTGTTTATACCCAAGTTTTCCTGATATTCAATGACAACTAGGGCATCTGAAGAGAAGCACAATTTTCTTGTGAGACCAGACAGACCTATCGGGTTAGGTAGGTAGATCCTAACTCTCAGTCTAGCGCTGTTAATTTCCAGATCAGTGTTTACCACCTAGGGGTGTATATAATACACACACAGGCATGACCTCATCCAAAGAAAATTCATTGAAAAATTTCAAACCCTAAAAATGCTCCATTTGTGGATGCCAGTTTATATCCATTCTTAATTTTTTTTTTTCCAATCCATGGTACCCAATAACTGTGGACTTATAAATCCTTCCTTTTGTTACACTGGAAAATGCCAAAGATCTGAGAGCATAGAAGTATGTGCTTACTAAGGAAACTTTCTTTCTTTCTTTTTTTTTTAAGAGCCTTCTGAAGCTCCTCCCTAGGAGAGATTAAATAAAGTCAGTGCTTTCCCACTTCCCAAGTCTATCTCCACACATCAAACAAATGAATATCCTTCCAAAACTCATCTCCCTTCATGCCCACACTCAAATATGCTGTTTTATGTGGGTCGACCAAAGTCTTTTTCTGATTTTTCTCCCCATCTGTTCTTTGAATAAACATGCATCCTAAAGAGAAGGAGGACTTAAAGGATCAAATTGGTTCCTGTATTTGGAAATGTTTTCAAAAGACCACACCGCACTTGGCTATTCAGTCAAATTAGGTTCTGTTTGCTTCTAATAGCACTTAATTACCTCCCACATGCTTCTCAGACTCTTCTACTTCTTAGTCTGCACAACTTAGCTATTACAATGTCCAAAAAAGTTTGTTTTTGTTAAAAAAAAAAATCATGTGTGTGTGAGCTGGTGGAACTGCTGCCATTGGCTCTGTCTCTACCGGACCAAAGCCATCCGTGCTTTCAGATGACCACACTCGCGGCACTGGGCGTCTGGAAGTGTGGAAACCAAGCAAGCAGAGATATAATGAGTTGGTTTTTTAAACTTTTTAAGTAATTTGGTTGCCATAAACAGATTGCCTCCGTTTCTTTCTTTTATAAATAAATTAAGACACTGAACCATGGACACTGATGAATCTCTGAAACTACAAACCCAAGGATGAGGAATTCAGAACAGATCATCATGTAGTATCTTCAAGGTGGTATTAGGTTATCCTGATGAGTTAGCTTTCATTTTCCTTTCTCCAGATTAAAAGGGAGAGGGGGGTGGGGTAAAACACTTCTGTGACGTGTCATGCATGTTTTCAGTTTTCATTATGTCCAGCTTGAAATCTCTGACTAGGTTGAGAAAATGTTTGCTAATCTGAACTGAATTCCAGTGGCATAACATCCAAAGTTGAGTTATTTTCCTTATCACAATTTAGCTGAAAGCTGGGGTTGGGAAACCTTTCTTGTTCTTTGAAAAGAAAAAAGAGAAAGGCCAAATAGTGAGTGATTTAGGATATGTGGTGATTGTTGTTTTAGTTGCTAAGTTGAATCTTGACTCTTCGTGACCCCTTGGGCTATAGCCTGCCAGGGTCCTTCTGTCCATGGGATTTCCCAGGCAAGAATACAGGACTGGATTGCCATTTCCTTCTCCAGGGGATCTTCCTGAACCAGAAATCGAACCTGCATCTCCTGCATTGCTAAGTGGGTTCTTCACCGCTGAGCCACCATGGAAGCCCAGGGTTTGTGGACCAAGAGCAAAATTGAAGATACCATTTAGGTACTTATATGAGAAGAAAGAAAGCTCTTCTCTCTCTGTAGCCCTGGTTGTCTGCATTTGGGTCCTTCCAGGCAGTGGGCACACAGCTCACAGTTGTTGTCAGCTGGAGACATTTTGTAGTTCCAGTGGGCTGGCGGGAGTGTGTGGGGCTTAGGAGCTGGGATTGGGGAGGGTGAGTGGTCACCAGCCAGAGGGCAGGCACTGGGAGCCAAAGGGGAAACTGGGGTAGAAGGGAACCCTCTAGTTCAGCCTCTGTGACTCACAGTGTTAGCACACGGGGCCAGTGCCCAAGGGTCACACAAAAATAAGCTTGGGTCTGGATTTGGTTCCCCTGGCCATAGTTTGCCAACTTTTGGTTCAACAAATACCTAGATACTGATGACTCCCAAATCTGTATCTCTGGTATGAGCTCCAGCGCTCTTTTGTCCATTTCCTCTTAGCTACTTGGCAGGCACTTTAAAGAATGTTCCAAGCTGAACTCACTATTACCTTCTTCCCTCTGTGCCCTGTTTCTGTAAATAGCACCACTACTTAACGGTTGCCCACGTCAGACACACTATGTTCATTTTTGAGTGCTCTCTTCCTTCATTCTCCTATTCCTTGTGCTGTATAGTGGCTGGACTGGAAGCAATGGAAAGACAAGATCAGACTTAGCTTTTATTTGTATTTCAGACTCGCACACTGTAGGCTTTTAAAAATTTGTTTTGAGGGCCTTCCTGGGAAGTCTTATGGTTAAGACTCCATACTCCCAATGCTGGGGGCATGGCTTTGATCCCTGCTCAGGGAACTAAGACCCCAAGTGCTACATGGTGTGGCCTATAAAGACAGAGAAAAACAAAACAAAACAGGTGTTGAATTAATCTCTCAATCACCCAACAGTCTATTTCATTCTTCTGTAAAAACTCTTCCATGGCTTTCCATTGGTTAGATAATAAGTGTAAAATATTTGTCAGACCATGCACAACTCTTTCTGTTTTGACTTTGTCTAAAGACTGACATATTACATGAAATGTACCAGCGTCTCCCATCCTTCACATCTCTCATCCTGCTTGTCTCTATCCAGGCTACATTGTTTCCTCTTCCCACATGACCCTTTCCCATGGATTTTATGTGATAATCCCCACTCATCCTTCCAGATTAGACTCACTGATCATCTATCTGCAGGATAGACTTGGAACATGGCAGATGAGAAATGACCATCCAACCAAACTAAAGGTGACCCCTCCATGTAACTGAGAAACCTCAGAACACTTTCTGTATCCATGCAAACATAAGCGGGCCTTTTCTTTGTTCCATTGGACTTTTCCCAAACCTAAGGAAGTGAAATCCCATAGGCCCTTCGCCAAGGACATACACCCCTTCCCCACCACCCCCACCTGTGTCCACCCACTTCTTGTTTGTGGAAAAACTTTAGCCTTCTAGGTCTTCCCTGAGTTCCAAAGAACAGATTTAAATTGAGAAATCAAAGCAAGAAAATGCAGAAACAAAGGAAAGCAATCATGCAAGACAATGTAATGATGGCTTAGACGTAAAACAAAGTCAAGGATCCTTGGTTCCTCAAGGACTATAGATAATATCCTGAATCATATCCTTGAGATGTTTTGCAGCTACTAAAACCTCCACCAGGTGGAAGGAGTTAACAGCATGCTGACCACCAGAACCTAGATCCCAAACTGTTAGAACCAGAAGCTTGATGACATTAACACCTGAAATACCACGCTGTTACTTCAGCACCAGCAAATCAGAAGGATGGCCACAAATTGACCAATCACCCTGTAACCCTCTCCCTCACCCTGCCTTTAAAGTGTGCATCTGTAGATGAATGGATAAGGAAAATGTGGAATACTACTCAGTCATGAAAAAGAAAGAAATTTTACCATTTGCTGCAACATGGTTGGATTTGGAGGGCATTAGACTGAGGGAAATAATTCAGACAGAGAAAGACAAAGATTATATGATATCCTTTATATGTGGAATCTAAAAAAGATACAACACACTAGTGAATGATAGAAAAAAAGAAGTGGACTCACAGATATAGAGAACAAAGTAGTGGTTACTGGTGGGGAGAGGGGAGGGGGGGAAAGGGGAGTTAAGATAGGATTATATGAAATCATGTAAGTGAGACTTTTGAAAACTGTAAAGCAGTAAAGAATTGAAAGACTCTTTTAGTCAATAAAGTAAATACAATAAAATTAAAAGGCGAAAACAGAAATCCCTTCCCTGGAGGTTGTCAGGAAGTTTGAGTTTTTTAAGAGTGACCTGCCCATTCTTGCTTGGCACCACATTGGGTGCCCTGCAAAATCTGGGATTGTCTTGTGTGCTGAAAGAATAAAGGGAGAAGACAGTTCTTTGGTGTAAAAATCCCCCTGGCTCTGGATTTGCATTGCACATAAGGCAAGGACATTGCACTTATCAGTTCCCTAGACAAAAAGAAGCTGCATTTGACTGCTCCCAGCCATCTGGGGACAGCACTAAGGTGTACCTTTTGTCTTACAAGTCACAGAAAGAATGTGCAAACAACTCCAGAGACAGCTGTAAGACCCTTGACATATTTCTTTATATGCTTAAAATAAAACTCCAGAATGATCATTGTAATCAGTGATTGTAATACCTCTATGTGCATGTTGATGTTGAGAGAAAACAAATGACGCACAACAAAATCAAGCAATATACTACTTAATTTCTCTCTTTCCTTTTTGAAATTTGGGTAGGTGGAGAATTACAAAGAGGCAAACTATGAAAGATAAGCAGTCACATCACTGTATGAATTCAGAAAATCTGGAACAAGGCCTGATGGCAATGACATCAGGAGAGAATATAATATTGGCTAAGTTATTACTTGGATGTAAGCATTAGGTTGTTTAATGCATTCATCATACAATTAGGTGTCATTAAAAATCTCTGGAGCAGACATTGATGATTACAGTATAATGAAGGAAGAGAGATGGTAGAGGGAAGATTATAGACTCTTGAAGGAAGTTGCTTTCTTAAATTTAATAAGGAATTTAATAAGGTACCCAAGGACACTGTATTCAGACTTTCCAGTTACATTCTTTCTTTAAACATGAGGGCCTCGAAGTTAGGTGAATTTGAATTACTACTCTTTATAAAAGAGGAAAACTTTCAAAATCAGGTGCTTGCAAAACTCCTATTGTGTTTCCTTTTCCCCTACTTTTCCTTTCACCCCAGTAAAAAAGGGGTGAAAGTCCCACTTCCAAATTGTCTAAAAACAGGGCTTTGTAGTCATTAAGAACTACCCTCCCACTCCCAAATAATACAATTAATTTACTCAAAGCCTGTGACTCATTAACTTCTTTAAGGCAAAAACTTCCTATGCTATCCTATTGTCCTGTTTTCTGGGATAGAAAATAATACATAATGCTTTGATCCATAATTAATTATGAGGGAATAGAATTCATTTTTGCCCTGAAAATGTTGATACTGGGGAAAAGTGGATATAGATTTTTTTTTCCCTGTCTTCTTTCTTTTTGTATAAGGAAAGAAGCTGGCAGAAATAAATGAACCACACAATTGTCTATGAACAAATCAGACTTCTGGAATTAATGAGATCTCTCCATGAAGAACTTTCTCTGAGGCCAGGTTTAGGCGCTGGGAAAAAAAAGAAAAAAGAAAGCTTGGAGAGCTTTAAAGATGAAAACTGTTTCCTCCGCGTGGTAAAGCAGAAAAGGATTCACCCCACCAACATTTCCCCAGAGTCCTCCCTAATAAGATAAAGTCAGCTGAAAATCACTTTGCTCAGCATGGACTATGACTTTTGAAAGGCTTATTGAAATTAATCAGTACATTTCTGTCTTATACCATCTTTATGTTTTACACATAAGAATGTTCATTAGGGCCATGTGAGGAAGAGATGGTTTCCCACACAGAGGGTGCTGGCAGTCTTGGCAGGTGTCACTTCCTTACAAGGTGGGCTGACACAGCCTGAAAGCAGCTCATCTGAAAGGTCTTGTATGTTGCTGTCGCCGCCGTACTTGATGAATGGAGCTGACAAGCCTCTGTGTTACCTACTTTCTTCATTCTGGGTTATTCTGCTCTGGATTATTTCAGGCAGGCTTTCAAGCTGGCATAAAAGACTGAGTGACCACACTGCCAGGCAGAAATTAAAGGGAGCAGCCGGGGGAGAATGTGTTGTGTGCTGGACACTCCACAAACCACCAGGAAAACAGCATCTGCCTTTGTGGGAGACCCCAGTGGTTCTTTCTAGCCCTGGGGTTTTCATGGTTGACTTTGAGATTCCATCATAAATGACCTTGTCCTTTTATTTCAGCTACATCTGCTTTTCTCTTCTATTAGAGTGTCATCTTTTAGAGGTTTGGAATGTCTCTGGGCTTCTTCAGCCTTGCCATAGAACTTTGTTCAGTGCTTTGAAGAAAGGAAATACTCAATAGAACTTGAGAAATTGGATTGCAAAGTGAATGACGGAAATGATGAATAAACTCTTGTCCTACAGCAAGATAGCCCAAGATTTTCTTTCACTTTTGACATTTAAGTGAGATACTTAAGATCACTTTTCATGTTTATGTGTAAGCTTTCCTTTCCTTAATTGCTATACTTTTGAAAAGGTTTTTTTTCTGGCATCTGTAGTTTCTCTTTCCTCCGCTTTTCTAGGTGAGTTAATATAATTATAGTGAGGTTTTATGTCTCTTCTTCTAATCAACTCATTTCCATTCTAGGTTTAGAATCAGAATGAATTTACTAGTTCCTAAATTTTTGCAGTTTTCCTAAATTGTTAATTCCTCTTTTCCTGCTTCCTCAGTTTTTGTGATTTTCTTATGTAGTCTGGGTATACTTCTTAAGAATGAGGTGGCAGAGATAATGTTATGTATTCACCAAATGTCATTTGATTTTTCCTCTTCCTTGGGTATATGGCAAATACACTTCCCAGGCCCTCTCAGTTATGTGGAGACAGTTGATGGATCCTGGCTTATGAAATGTGAAAGCAAACAACATGTGTCTGTTCTGGACTGATACTGTGAGAAACCCTTGTAGGATTTTTTTTGGTCCATTTCATCCCTGCAGTGGAGAATATGGAGGCCTCATGTTGAGATGGAACAGCCTCAAGATCAAAGTCACTTGGATGGCTGGGTTGCTGTGTGGAGGAGAATGGCCTGGTCTCACTGCAGACTTTGCATCTCTTTTGTTAAACAACTATACTGGGTTGTTCCTTACACAGCATAAGCCCAGTCTATTCTAGCTGATACTGAAAGGATGTAGTAGGAATGCTTACCTACTCCCCTGTGAGTGTCTCTGTTTCATCACTGGTGATCACATGGGCCATAAGCAAGAGTCTCTTAAAAAAAAACAACTGCTTTTTAAAAATAAGCATCAACTTTATTGAGACTTCACTAGTTTTACATGCACTGATTCATGTTTGATTCTATGTAGTTTTATTTTTATCACACGTGCAGATTTGTGTGGCCATTGTCACAGTTCAGATACAGAATCGGTCCATTGCAAGGATCCCTCATGTGATCCTTCCACAGCCACAGTCATCTTCCTCCCTCCCTTATTCCTCTCTCACCATTGCTAACCACTAATCTGCTCTTCATTTCTTCTTCTTTGTCATTTCAAGAGTGCTATGTGATGGAATCATACAGGATACAAACTTTTTGAAATTTTTTTTAAAAATTGAAGTATAATTGACACTATATTAGTTTCAGGTACATAACATAGTAACTCGACATTTCTATACATGACAAAAGATTCACAGTATGTCTAGTTACCATCTGTCACCATGCTGCTGCTTAGTCATTTCAATCGTGTCTGACCCTCTGTGACCCCATGGCCCGCCAGGCTCCTCCGTCCTTGGGATTCTCCAGGCAAGAATACTGGAGTGGGTTGCCATTTCCTTCTCCAATGATAAAGTAAGAAGTGAGTGAAGTGAAGTCACTCAGTCATGTCTCTTTGAGGTCCCATAGACTGTAGCCTACCAGGCTCCTCCGTCCATGGGATTTTCCAGGCAAGAGAACTGGAGTGGGTTGCCATTTCCTTCTCCAATCTGTCACCATACAAAGATATTAGAATATTATCAAATGTATTCTCCATGCTGTACATTTCATCCCTGTGGCTCATTTATTTTGTAACTATGTAAACAGCAGTTTTGAGCTGAGAATCCTGGTGTTTTGTTTTGTTTTCTGATAGAAGACTCCTAATTTCTCATTTGTCTCCTAGTCCCATTCAACCAAAGGGTAAAGTAGAATAAGGTATATATTGAAGACAAGGTGCCACGTTGGAAAAAAATAATCATGTTGAAATAAGATCGCCCTGGATAAGACTCCCAATCTGTCTCTTATTACCTCTATTTCTTTGAACTTTGTAATTTACTTTCTGAGTCTCAGTTACCTCATCATTAAAATGAGGATAATAATCTCTACTTCACTACTTTATAGATTTGGTGAGAGAATGTATTGGCATATACACCATTCATAATAAAACTCATTTGGTTTTGTTTTCACCATTAACAGGCTGTGTGACCTTGAGAGAGATACTTCACTTTTGTGAGCATGAGGGGTTTTTTGTTTTAATGTAGAAGAAATACCTACCTCTCCCTATTGGGGAGTTGTAGTAAGGATTAAGGAGAGTGTATATGTTCTGTGTTGGCTGGCCCATGCTAAATTCTCAATAAATCATGATTCCTACCATGACTTGATGAACAGACTCATTGGGATTTACTCTTCATACTGGTATCGCCAGGGGCTTAATCTCTGATTAAGAGCATGATGAGTTTCTCTGACCCAAGGCTTCATGTAGAGCCAAAGAGTTTCCTTTTGCTGCTCAGTATGGTGGTGCAAGTGTTGTGCTTAAGCCCCATTGTGCAATGTTTTTATGGATAGCTTTTCACGATCATTTTGGATTCTGCATGGAGAGAAATAGGCTTCAAGTATATTCTCATTCTGTGATTATGATGTCATAGAGATAAAACCTATTTTGGATTTTCTTGGGGTTTTCAAGAAAATTTAACACATTGTCTACTTTTATACTTTCACTAGTTAGTTTTCTAAACCATCCCAGTCTATTTTTACTAAAAAAGAAAAAGAAAAAAAAAACATACATGCAATGGAAATGTGAGATAGTTTATTCTCCTGAGTCTGCTGCCAGCCTTCCCATTCTTGATGTTTTAGGCAGTCAAGTTCATTAGAGAAGATTTGAGAAGTGGAAGCACAAATATCAAGCTGGAATCTTGCATATATCATCTTGCAGTGAGTCATATACGGTAAACAGCTGTTAATGAAGAGTCTCAAAGCAGAGATACTGGCTTTATGATTTGCTCTATACAACTCATTAAAAAAAGATATCTTTATTGCTTCTTCTGTTCATCTAGCCCCTTTACATTTATGTCATTTTGTTATTATTGATGTTGTTCAGTTGCTCAGTTATGTCCAACTCTTTGCAACCCCATGGACTGCAGCATGCCAGGCCTTCCTGTCCCTCACCATCTTTCACAGTTTGTTCAAGTTCATGTTCATTGCATTAGTGATGCTGTTCAGCCATCTCATGCTCTGGCGCCCTCTTCTCCTTCTGCCCTTGATCTTTCCCAGCATCGGGGACTTTTCCAATGAGTCATCTGTGCACATCAGTTGACCAAAATACTAGAGCTTCAGCTTCAGCATCAGTCTTTCCAGTGAATATTCAGGGTTGATCTCCCTTAAGATTGACTGGTTTGATCTCCTTGCTGTCCAAGGGACTTTCAGAAGTCTTCTCTAATACCACAGTTTGAAGGCATCAATTCTTTGGCATTCTGCCTTCTTTACAGTCCAGCACTGACAATCGTATGTGACCACTGGGAAGGCCATAGCCTTGATTGTATGGACCTTTCTCAGCAGAATGTCTCTGCTTTTCAACACACTGTCTAGGTTTGTCATCACTTTCTTGCCAGGAAGCAATCATCTTATGACTTCATGGCTGCAGTCACCATCCACAGTGATTTTGGAGCCCAAAAAGAGGAAGTCTGTCACTACTTCCAGCTTTTCCCCTTCTATTTGCCACGCAGTAATGGGACCGGATGCCATGATCTTAGTTTTTTTAATATTTAGTCTTAAGATGGCTCTTTCACTCTCCTCTTTCAGCCTCATCAAGGGGTGAAAGCCTCATTAAGAGGCTCTTATGTCATTTAGGATTCTTCAAATTTTATGAGTGATATTGGCCCATGTTGTCTTGTGTTCCAGATGGATTAAGATATAACTGGAGGGACTTCCCTGCCAATCCAGTGGTTTAAGAATCCTCCTGCCAATGCAGGGGATGTGGGCTCCATCCCTAAGATCCCACATGACATGGGGCAATTAAGCCCACACCACAACTAGATAGAAGCCCACACACCACAATGAAAGGTCCCACATGTTGCAACTATAAGACCCAACACAGCCATACATAAATATATATTTTTTTCAAAAAAAGATGTAACTGGATTCTCTTAAATCTCTGTGACTAACTTTTCTGCCAACTTCGTACACTTTAAGCCTTCCACTTCTCAGGAACTAACCCCCTCTGGCTGTCCTGGTCAACACGCCAGCAGTCTGTTGAAGGAAATCATTTTAAGTTTGTAATGACTTTATCACACACTAAATAAGTACATGAGTTTAAGGAAGATGGTCCCCTCTTGGTGTATTTCCTCATCTGTAAAATAATGACATTTGACTGGATGACATATTATAAAGCCATTCAAGGGTGAGGATTGTATGGCTAACCAGAAATCATGTCAAGAGCATTAGGGCTTTCAAATAGAAGACCAGAAGGTGATGCTGAATTTAACTAAATAATTAATTTCTAGTAGTAGACTGTATTATAATGTTTGCAAATGTTTGTTGAACACATTCCATATGCATGTCACTGTGCATTAGGGCGGAACAAAAAAAATGCAGCAGACATTGTTCCTGCCCTGAAGGAGTTTTCAATTCAGTAGTGGAGACATGTTTATAAGTAACATTATGTCATAGGATTAAATGAAATTAACTAATGTCATAATGGAGTCACAATCAGCACAATAGCTGGCTTATGTCCATTTTAGTTAACAAGAGTTTGGTAGACAATTACAGTTGCTTACCGCATCAAAGATAGGATCATTTTTGGAGAGGAAAACAATGCCTGAAATAATTGCCAGCATTCTGTTTGGAGATTTGAGGTCTACTTGTTTATTGCAAAGAGAATGTTTTATGTATTCTTTAGCAAAGCATTAAAACCCAACACATCCTCCATTTTGAATTTTCTAAGAAGCAAAGAAGATGCACTCAAGATAAAAGGAGGTAATTTATTGACTTTAAACAACCATTTCAGTTTGCTTGCAGTTGTGTGCGGGTCACTGATTTAAGAAGAACTCATCTGGGCAGGTCATCTTTAACCACATGTGATTTTGTGGGGACGTGCTTCTACAATGCTTCTTTGTGAAGTATCACTTCATCTCCTTGTTCTTTATCTTTCTCCAAATGGAGTATCATTTTTTCAAGGTCTGTCTGTGTAGTTTGAGCTCCTCATGGCCAAAGGTCTTGAGTAGTTTTATTTTTTATCTGATGGCTGGATTCTAAGAGGGCAAAACATTACTTAAACATTCTCTCAAAGATTAGGTCCAGGAACTAGCTTAACTTCACTTATATTTTATCCCATTAACCAAAGCTGTCATGGAGAACATTCCTGTAGGTGGAAAGAGTATCAAAGAATGGAGGTCATCTTTCATCTGCCATACACTCTTTGAGGCATGTGGTCTAATGTGAAATCGTAATGCCATGATTTTCATATGCTTGGTTTTTATGAGAAGGAAACAAATAGTCCAAACAACTTTCTTAACAGCATTTAACTGGCATTTTTAATGAGGCAGTTCTTTGCATGGGTGCTAAAAGTCATAGGTATTTCATATCCAGCATCTACTAAATGCCATTGGTGCCTTTACCCCCATCACTGGACAATAAAAACACAATCTAAAACATTTCAAACCTCTCTGTGGTGGAGCAGACAGTACTTCTCCCAGACAAAAACCATAGATCTAATGTCTATGGTAAGATGGTAGATTTCCTAGTGAGGTTATAATCAGGTTACTGTGTTGGCTTATGCATGTATGTGCATGCTTAGTTGCTTTAGTCACATCTGACCTTTTGCAACCCCATGGACTGCAGCCCACCAGGCTCCATTGTCCATGGGATTCTCCAGGCAAGAATACTGGAGTGGGTTGCTGGACCCTCCTCCAGGGGATCTTCTCCACCCAGGGATCAGACTCAGGTCTCTTGCATCTTCTGCATCGCAGGTGGATTCTTTACTGCCAAGCCACCAGGGAAGCCCCATGTGTGGGCTGTATAGATGTAGGTAATAATAAAATGACTAGTGTCTGTTCTGTTCCAAGCCATACAACTCAAAGTTCTTACTGAGTACCTAGATCCTCTGTGTTTCTGTCAATGCAAGTCATTGCAGAACTGTAGAAACATGTAATATACACCCTGCCCTCAAGCAGGAGCTGTTATTGGAGACATGTTATTTAATCTTCAATGAAAAACATTTCATGCCACTTTGAATCTGATAAAGACATTTATTTTAGGATATTAGAAAATGTAGAAACTAAAGAACACCCACAACTTGGATTGTGCAATTCAGATGTACCACTGTTGACATCTTGATGGATCCCATTCCAGCTTTTAATATGTGTATCTGTATGTAAGGATTTGATACATATGTAACCACATATATAATAGATAACATATAGTACTTTGTAATACTTTATAATAGAGATATGCTGTTATATATAGTACTTTCTATAATATGTTTTTGCTAACTCTTATTACTGAAAAACACTAGAGTTAATTTTAAAGCAAAATATTACTTAAATGAAGTGTTAAACAGAATCAAAGGGTAAAAACATGTATGGGTAGATGCTGACCGGAGTTAGGAAGACTTCATATAGCAACTGAAGCTTCATTAGGAGCTTGAAGAATGAGTTGAATTAGGATTAACAAGTCCCAATCAATAATTTCATGGTAAGAATGGACATAATATAATTAGATGACAGTCTGGTTTTTATCTTTGCTATTTTTTCTAATAATTTTGGTAAATATGATAAGGTCTTAAAAGTTTTACCGAGTTTTGAATGTGAAAATGGTAATATGGTCAAGAGATACTGGGAAAGCAGGAGAAGGCATTGGTTCTTAAAAAGTTCTCTTAAAGGGTTGGATACCACTTAGTGACTAAACCATCATCACCACCAAAGATGCCATTAAAATCTGCATAGGATCTAAATAAACCCATAGATGTAGTCAGTGACAGTTGTGATATATTGGTCCTACAGGGAATGGTGGTGTGGGAATTTCAGAAGGTGATGAGCAAGGAAATAATAAAAGATACCCTCTAAAGAAGACATTGTTCACAGTGAGATCAGCTCCAGAATTTCTGTATTTCTGTTTCTTTCCCAAAGTGAAAGAAACCAAGCTTTTTCTTGCTGCTTTCAGTTTACTGCTTGCTATGTGGTAAAGAAGATGAGACAGTTATTACCACCCACCGTGGCAGTAAAATTTATATTCTAAACAATATTAATATATTTACCAATATTACTCATAGTATATGTAACTGAAATTACTCATATGCTAATAAAAGAAAAATAATACAAATAAATGTAAGTTGCATGAGGGCAGAAACTTTGTTTTGGTCTCTTCTCTCTCCTAACCACTCAACAGTTATTAGTATAATGTTGAATGCCTGATTACATGAATGAATGATTCCATATTGAGAAGCATGTATTTCCTTATGAAAATTGGGAGAAGAAATAAATGGCATGAACAAAAATAAGGAATTACTTCTACAGTAAATGTTAATTTTTGCCTAAGTCCTGTCTAGTAAAATGCTGTTTTATACTATTACAAATTGACTGAGTATAACCTATCTGACAGCAAATCTAGGAAATCTTTATATAAGCAAAGCAAACTTAAGATTCTCACCTACTTCTATTGTTCATTTAGCTGTAATTTATTTAAGACAATATTTTAAAAGTGACTGAAAGATTATTTTGTTAAAATTTGAGAGTGCATGATTGTTATTAAAATTCATGCTCTTATATAAAATAGAAAGCCAGAAAATGGTAAATAGAGAAACAGTGCATTATTTTAAACACCACTCAGTATAAGGTAAATTAGATCCTAAGCACTTTATAAATACTTGTTATTGAGTGAAGAAAATGGTTTGCTTGTATTATATCAAAATGAAGATGAGTCAGTAGGATAAGAAAAGGCGATTTCTAAAAGAAATAAGCATGTTAAAAGAATAATTTTAGTTCATACTTATAAATTTTTTATTAAAAAATAACCATTGCAAAATAACTAGGATAGACTCATAATGACCAATGAGCCAATGAATCCTGGTCAAATGAAAAAATGTCTGTTAGTTAATTGGAAATTCTAATGCTTCACTTGATAAAGTCAATATTTTAAGTAACGTTGTTATTCTATGCATTAGGAACTGTAAGCAGAGCCCCTATTTACAGACAACAGTGGTTAAGATTTAGTGGTTGGGAGAATCAGTTGGGAAAGTTGTTAAAAATCTGATTTCTGGTCCTTTCCACTAAAGGATCCTCATTCAGCAAGTCTGGGGTCAGCTTCCTGAACCTGCATCTGTAATTTGTATTTCAGGTGATTGTTGGGGAGGTGATCTGCAGTCTGCAACTTAGAAAAACATTTCTTGGAATGTTTGCTGCTTTGTCCCTGCTCAGAAGATTCACACTGTAAGTAATTCATGGGTACTGTTATTTGGGGGAGGGAGCATTTTTGTTATAGCTTCTGGGCATTCTTTTGGGGTTGGCCTTTCAATTAAAATTAAATTCCCCTAAAATCCTCTTTGCCTCTCTGAAATAACTGTTCATTTGTAGAACTAGAGAGGTTGGTTCCTACCTGTGGGAAAATAACTACCCTTACCCACTCAAGCCTTATGTTCACAGGTGAGACTGGTCTGAAAATTCCTTTCTTGTGTACTCTTTACTGGGTTTTGATAGCCACGTTACTTATGACTTTCTTCCCTGTCTGTGCTATGGAGCAGACTAAGTTGCCTTAGAATTAACTGCTTTTAAAAGTTTGTAAAATCCCCCTATGAGACAATGTGGACCTGATCATTTTGATAAAGGGGAGACTAGATCTTTGAGCAATTCCTCTGTTTTTCTTTTATTTGTATTTGACCTCATTGGCTATTTTTATCACTTCTAGAGTAAATTTTACATTTTTGAAAATTGTAGATTTCATTCATGTGTTCATTTTTTTTTTTGGTTGTGCCAGATTCAGTAAACTAGTTCCATATGCCTCTTTGAATTTTATCTATATTTGTGACTATCCCACCCTGTTTCTTATTTTGTGTATTTTTTTCATATCTCACTCTTTTCCCTTCAATTAGCTTATAGGTGAGTCATGGAAAAAAATGGCAGCAAGTAATCAAAATAAAATAATTTTTAAAATTAGAAAAATAATTGAAGATGAGTTTCAAAAAATTAGAAAGAAAATGGGTTTCCTTGAAGATGGGAAGAGTGGATACAAATAGACATATGAATCTGCCATTTCTCACTCCAGTTAATCTTTTAGTGTCCTTGACAAATGGGGCTTGTTCTAATGCATTTATACAATACTTACATGGAAATATAAACAAAGAATGCAGTTCTAGTTTACTAATAGTGTATGCAATTTAAAAACAGTTTTAATTTTTAACACTGATGTGTTGTTGTTCTTCCGCTGGTAAGTCATGTCTCACTCTTTGTGACCCTGTGATCAGCAGCACGACAGGCTTCCCTGTCCTTCACTATCTCCCACACTGTTGTAAGAATTACCAAACTGTGACAAAGAAAAATAAGGTGAGCAAATGCTGTTGGAAAGATGGTTCCAATAGACTTGCTCAGAGAGGTCTGCCACAAACCTTCAATTTGTAAAAAATGAAATATCTGCAAAGCACAAAGTGAAGCCCGATAAAATGAGATATGCCTGCATCTTCCATATTGAACTGGATTAAGCTTTTTCGAATGGTAAGAATGCTTAGAGATTTGTTAAAAGTCTCCTAAACATAGAGTCAAGGGTTGAGATCAGGAAATATGGCGGAAGGAGGTGGATAAGATAACCGTGAGTTGTGTTTCGTGCATGTTAGTGTTGGGTGGTCCTTCGTTATCATCAAACTCTTCCTAAATCTTAAATATGAGTGTTACCTGTCATCATTTTGTTGGGTGGTCTGGAAAGAACGAGAAGTAGTATAGTATTAAGTGTCTTAATTATACTGGATAATGTAAATCACATTTCACTTATTTTATTCTAATAGGTATGATTCTAATAGTCTTATGGGGGTAGAAATGTGGAGAAGTAGAGAATGAAGATACTTGGGCTTCTTTGTGTATGAAAGTAAAATACTCTTTTTTTTTTTGCAAAACTCATTTGTGGCACTAGAGAGGTCGTTTCCTACCTGTAGGTTTGTGATGGATTGAAGGCAGAATTCTAATAACTTTTTCAACACATGTTGACACCTGTAGTCTTTTCTTCCCCAAGGTGTCTAGTGGGTGGGCTCTGGTTATGTGCAGAATTGCTATGAAGACGCCCTCTGTCATAATAGGTGCCAGGAGCACAGCTAGTCTCAATAACTAATGGATAATGATAGGATATATTCACACCTTGGAAATGAGGTGGAGAGTTTTTTGAATTTTCTGATAGAGTTCAGCACAATGAGAATCCCCACGGAGGTACATGGGGTGAGAATCTGTCCCAGCGATAGCAGGTGATGACAGGGGACTCTGCTTCAATATGTTTTGGACAGAAAATCACAGCTTTGGTCTGCCGAAGCTGGTGAGTTGTCATCACTTATACACCAGTGGTGTTACAGACTTGTGCAATATGTCATTCCAAAAGGGTTTAGAAAGCCAGAGAGTGACTCTTATCCCACATGACATTGGCATCCCCTGGCATTGAAAATTAAATGTATGAAGTGAGAACTTCTCCAAAAACAGTAACACAAACATACCTATGAGGGCAGTAAGAAAGTGGTGCTGTTTTCCGAGTTGAGTCTAGAAAGAAAGAGGTTTGATCTCATTTATAGTAACTCAAATTACTATACAAAGTATAGACGGACCGTGTTTGGGGTGAACTTAATCCTATTTACATTTTTTAATAATTTCAGATTCTTTTAAAAAATTGTTTAGTAGAGAATGAGGGGAAGGGATAATTAGAGAGTTTGGGATCGACATGTACACACTGTTATATTTAAACTGGATAACCAACAAGGACCTACTGTATAGTACAGGGAACTCTGCTCAAAGTTATATGGCAGCCTGGATGGGAAGGGAGTTTAGGGGAGAATGAATACATGTATATGTATATCTGAGCCCCTTTGCTGTCCACCTGAAACTATCACAACATTTTTAATGAGCTATACCCCAAAATAAAAGTTAAACAATTGTTTTGATAGTCGGAGTTGGATTCCAGACTCATATTTAAAGGCCACTGTTACCCTGCAAAAAATTTGAAATTGTATTAGTACTCCAGTGTATTGGAGAGCTTTATTAAGAGTGACTCTGAGTTAGTCATGTTGAATTTCTCCATAAAGACTACTAAGTCTGTTAGTATTTCGTGGGATTCATCCAATATTAGGACTTCACAGGTGACTCATTGGTAAAGAATCTGCCTCCCAATGGCCAATGCAGGAGAGGCAGGTTCTATCCCTGGTTTGAGAAGATCCCCTGAAATAGGAAATGGCAACCTGCTCCAGTATTCTTGCCTGGAAAATTCCATGGACAGGATCCTGCTGGGCTACAGCCCATGAGACTGCAAGGAGTCCGACATGACTGACTAAACATTCGCATGCATCCAATATTGTGTGAAAAGTGAAAGTAACTCCATCAGTTTGGGGGTTTATGTTTTCCCACTTGTATGCCCCAAGGGCAGCTCATTTCCAGGGAGTGAGGTGAGGACAGATGGGACCATTCCACCTGACCAGGGCCTTGCCGAGTCATCTTGCTGAGGTCAGAGAGTCATAGCAACTAAACCCTTCCTACGCTAAGGGAGTCACTGCTTGGCCATTCAGTTCTGGTCAGTTTGGGGTTCCTGCCTGACCTAAAAGTCTGTTCTCTACGAGTTAGGAAAAAGGCAGGGTCAGCTGAGTAGACATTCCAGGTCATGCTGACCTGTGATCCTAAGATTTGAACATTGGACTTTTTAAAAAAATAATGATTTCCTGTCTGATCTTTTCCTGGTATATATTTTCATCTGTTCAAATTTGCCCCTGTTCCTTTTTGAAAACAACTGCTTTCCTGAACCCCATGTTGGGGTAAGCCTAACTTTCACAAGCCATATTCCTGTTTGGGAATTGCATAGCACTCTTTGAAAATGCTTTCCAGTAGTTTGAGAGAGTTTAATTATTTGACCAGTACGATTTCAGCCCCTCAGTAGATATTGTGTTGCCTTATGAAAATGCAGTTTCACTACGCTGTTGCAAGGTTGTGAGTTTATCACAGTCCCAAATATTTAGATAGAACCTGAAAATATAGTCAGTTAAGCCAAGTGTGATGTGTCTTAATGACAACATTGCTTCAATTATTCAGCTTCCGTTTCCTTTCTCTAGGATGTGAGTAGATTTTTAAAAATTTAACTTGGTTGATTTCTGGTCCTCTGAAGACAGTGTCTGTGATTAAACTTCATCCTCCCTTTCCCAGATCCAGTGTCTACCTCAAATTTGTTCCTGCTGAGTGTTGGCAAGTTCACAGTCTCAGTTAGATTTTTCCTTCTAGCCTTTCTCAAAACTGCTTTCTCTTCTTTCTGTATGTCTTAGGGTTTTGCTTGGGCATGCATTTGAGAGTTTTTAGGGTTTTGTCTTAAGATCCTTGAATTGGAATCTTTAAGTTCCCGTCAAGTATCACCCAGAAGCTGGCAGCCCTGCCTTTCCACGCTGGTCCTTCAGCAGCATCACTTAGCGTAGAGGCCAGTTTCATCCTTTTTTCCAGAAGAACCACTGAAATAGCTTGTACCAGTGTGCATGCTGAGAGAGGCACGCTGCTGGACTCTACCTCCCGAGTTGACTTTTCAGGCTTAGAAAAGTCCTCCAACCTTCCACACTATACTACCCATTTGCAAAATATTGACCAGTCAAAAAATGAATCAAGTTTGTAAATAAACAGTGGATGAGTTCCTGTGACTATGTCATCCTGTTCCTTATGAGTTTTCAGATGTTAGCCATGAGATGTGCCCTAGAATCCCATAAATGCAAGAGTGTTAGACCTTTAGGTTAGTCCATGCAAGTGAGTAAAGGGCTTTTCTGAACAAGAGTGCTAAGATTTCAAACAATTCCTTTGTTTTTAACCTAAAGATGAGTGTGAAAAAGAAAAGTCATTTTGTTTGCTTTCTCAATTCTAAACAGTTTACCTATGGATATATGTATCCGGAGGCTATAGAGGTGATGGGCTTGGGATCAAAAGGTGAGATGAATCTGAGCTGCCAGAGCCTGGAGACAGAGACAGAAGAGGCTGAGCTTTGAGATGGGGTCACCTTGATGACCCTTGCTCCAGGCATGCACTTGTCATTGTGTGTCTAAGTACAAAAGAATCTGGGAAGCAAAACTTGCATTCAGCCACATGGTCTCTGCAGAACCTCTCTTAAGACTGTGGGATCTTTCCTTTCATTTGACATGGACCTCAGGTGGTCACAGACGTGTCCTACTCAGAGAACAGAGGTAACCTCAGTGTCATCCAGCTGTGGTGGTTTTAGGTGTGGTACAACCCAGCTGGATTCTGTACAGGATTTCATAGGAAGCAGGTTGAGTGTATGCTTAGAAATGAAAGAAACCAAGAAGGAAGGAGAGGAACTCTCCAACACGAGAATTCAGATGACTGCTCCATCAAGGAACTCCTTTCCAGAAAAATGAGGGAGACGGAAAAGGAAGTGTCAATCCACTCCAGTATTCTTCGCTGGAAAATCCCATGTATGGAGGAGCCTGGTGGGCTACAGTCCATGGGGTCGCAGAGTCTGTCACAACTGAGCAACTGATACCCACACACAGGGGCAAAACATTGAGTCAGTGATCATCAGAGCATCACTTCAGGCAAATTGAGACAAATAAATAGGTGGGAAACTGCCTCATAATTTCCCCCAATAACTTGGATCTCTGATTTTCTATAAGAAGGTTATTTATTTTTTAAATTAATTTTTTAATTGAAGGATAATTGCTTTACAGAATTTTGTTGTTTTCTGTCAAACCTCAACATGAATCAGCCATAGGTACATATATATCCCCTCCCTTTTGAACCTCCCTCCCATCTTCCTCCCCATCCCACCCCTCTAGGTTGATACAGAGCCCCTGTTTGAGTTTCCTGAGCCATATAACAAATTCCCATTGCCTATCTACTTTACAGATGGTAATATAAGTTTCCATGTTACTCCTTCCAAACATCTCACCCTCTCCTCCCCTCTCCCCATGTCCATAAGTCTATTCTCTATGTCTGTTTCTCCATTGCTGCCCTGTATATAAGTTCTTCAGTACCATTCTTCCAGATTGCGTATATATGTGTTAGAATATGGTATCTATCTTTCTCTTTCTGACTTACTTAACTCTTTATAATAGGTTCTAGGTTCATCCACCTCATCAGAACTGACTCAGATGCATTCCTTTTTATGGCTGAGTAATATTCCATTGTGTATATGTATCACAACTTCTTTATCCATTCATCTGTCAGTGGACATCTAGGTTGCTTCCATGTTATAGCTGTTGTAATTGGTGCTGCAAGGAACAATGGGATACATGTGTCTTTTTCAAGCCCAGTTTACTCAGGGTATATGCCTAGGAGTGGGATTGCTGGGTCATATTGTGGTTTTATTCCTAGTTTTTTAAGGAATCTCCATACTGTCTTCCATAGTGGCTGTATCAATTTACATTCCCACCAACAGTGCAAGAGCGTTCCCTTTTCTCCACACCCTCTCCAGCATTTATTGTTTGTGGACTTTTAGATGATGGCCATTCTGACCGGTATGAGGTGATATCTCATTGTAGTTTTGATTTGCATTTCTCTAATAGTGAGTGATGTTGAGCATCTTTTCATGTGTTTGTTAGGCATCTGTATGTCTTCTTTGGAGAAATGTCTATCTAGGTCTTTTCCCCACTTTTTGATTGGGCTGTTTGTTTTTCTGGCATTGAGTTGTATGAGCTGCTGTCCATTTTGGAAATTAATCCTTTGTCAGTTGTTTTATTTGCTATTATTTTCTCCCATTCTGAGGGTTATCTTTTCACCTTGCTTATAGTTTCCTTTGCTGTGCAAAAGCTTTTAAGTTTAATCAGGTCCCACTTGTTTACTTTTGTTTTAATTTCCATTACTGCAGGAGGTGGGTCATAGAGGATCTTGCTTTGATTTATGTCACTGAGTGTTCTGCCTATGTTTTCCTTTAAGAGGTTTATAGTTTCTGGTCTTACATTTAGGTCTTTAATCCATTTTGAGTTTATCTTTGTGTGTGGTGTTAGGAAGTGTTCTAATTTCATTCTTTCATATGTAGCTGTCCAGTTTCCCAGCACCATTTATTGAAGAGGCTGTCTTTGACCCATTGTATATTCTTGCCTCCTTTGTCAAAAATAAGGTACCCATAGGTACATGGATGTATTTCTGGGCTTTCTATCTTGTTCCATTGGTCTATATTTCTGTTTTTGTGCCAGTACCATACCGTCTTGATGACTGTAGCTTTGTAGTATAATCTGAAGTCAGAAAGGTTGATTCCTCCAGCTCCATTCTTCTTTCTCAAGACTACTTTGGCTATTCAGAGTCTTTTGTGTTTTCATATGAATTATGAAAGTTTTTGTTGTAGTTCTGTAAAAAATGCCATTGGTAATTTGGTAGAGATCACATTGAATCTGTACACTGCATTTGGTAGTATAATCATTTTCACAACATTGATTCTTCCTATCCAGGAACATGAAATATATCTCCATCTGTTTATGTCATCTTTGATTTCTTTCATTAGTGTCTTATAATTTTCTGTGTACAGTTCTTTAGTCTCCTTAGGTAAGTTTATTCCTAGATATTTAATTCTTTTTGTTGCAATGGTGAATGAGATTGATTCCTTAATTTCTCTTTCTGATTTTTCATTGTTAGTATACAGAAATGCAAGTGATTTCTGTGTATTGATTTTGTATCCTGCAACTTTGCTAAATTCACTGATTAGCTCTAGTAATTTTATGATACTATCTTTAGGGTTTTCTATGTATAATATCGGAGAAGGCAATGGCACCCCACTCCAGTACTCTTGCCTGGAAAATCCCATGGATGGAGGAGCCTGGTAGGCTGCAGTCCATGGGGTCGCTAAGAGTCAGACTACGACTGAGTGACTTCACTTTCACTTAGAAGGGTATGGCAACCAGTATTGGCCAATATGCTCCAGTATTCTTGCCTGTTGAAAACCATCCCTGACAGGGAAGCCTGGTGGGCCACAGTCTACAGGGTCGCAAGGAGTCAGACACTACCGAAGTGACCCTGCATGCATAGGCGGAAGACGTTTTTTGCCTGTGGCAGCTTTGCCCCAGTGAGAGTTGAGCATGAACGTGGTGCAGCTGCTTGGCTTGTGGGGACCCTGGTGCCGCCAAGTGTGCAGGGATTCAGACTGCTTCCACCCCAGGAGTTATGGCCCTATCAGAGTCTTTTCTTCGAGCCTCTTGTAGCTGGTGATCAGAAGGCTTTGTTGGCCAGTCTTTCTCCACAGCTCTGCCCTTTCTGGCACTTACAGGGCTTCCTTACCTGGGGTCCTTCTCTGTTGTTCAGCGTGTCAGGCACATAGAGTCCCTCTCCACCCCCTGCCTGGGGTCCTACTCTGTAGATCAGGGCGTCAGGCACTTAACAAGGCATCCTGGATGGGGTCTTACTCTTGTAGTTCAGTGCATCAGGCATTTGATGGGCCAGCCTCTCTATTGTTCAGCTGCCGATCCTGGCATGTGGGGAGTGAGAGGCTGTGGTGATGGCTCCATACCCTATGCGTGACTCAGCAGTATCGCCTTGCTTCCATGACTGCCTGGCTTTCCTCCACAGGCATTTCCCACCACAATCTCCTCCCTCACATCCCCTCAATCCGTCTCTCCACAGTCAACAGCAGCCCTCGCACTGGGATTGCTCCAGTATCCCTAAATTCCAGCTCCCAGCCACTGCACCTTCCAGGGGACCTGTATCCCTATTTGTGGTATGTATGGCTCTGGGGGCAAGGAAGGACTGTCTGATTCTCATTCCATTTTGGCTGCCACAGAGCTGCTGTTTCACTCTCAGCCTTAAATGTTTCTCCTCTGACTCAGACAGTTGCCCTGATGTGGGGATCAGAGCCCTGCTTCAGTTCCACCACTGGCTGAGGGCAGGTCCAGTCCTACTAACACTCCTGTTTCCCCCTCTAGTTCCTTCATCCCACCCAGTTTTGCCTGGCTCTACATATTCTTTTCCACTGATCAGGTCCTCCTGTCCACTCTTGGCTGGTGTTCTGCATGCACTTATGTGTCTGAAGATGTATTTCTGATGTATCTGTGAAGAGAGATGTACTCCATGTCCACCTAACCCTCTGCCATCTTGTGCTCTCTATAAGAAGGCTGTTTTAACAGGGGCTTGTGCTATTGACAGAAAAGTAGAGTTAGTGTAAATGCTGAGGTCGTAGACGTTACATATCAGGGGAAATCCAACCAGACAAGTTATTTCAGGCCCTTCCATTTATACTTGAGTTATTTTATTTTTCTCCTTTCAGTATTAACTGGATTAATCTACAGAGCAATACTCTAGTTGTTGCTGGCTTCTGGTTTCTCTCTTTGTTTTTTGGATTACTATTGATTATTTGAATATTTTGAGGAATATAAACCATTTCCCATCTTCTAGGTAAAGAAGTACATATTTAGAACGTAGGCAAACCAGAAAATTGTAGCTCAGAAAAGCTGCTTGGTCTCCTTGGGAAGAAAGCTGTCCTTTTTCTTTTTCTGTTTCTTTACTTGTAGTCTTTGTCTGAAATTTTAACATTTATTGTCCACGTGATTATAATTTCTTTGCGTGTGTGCTAAGTCACTTTAGTTGTGTCCAACTCTTTGCAGCCCTGTAGACTGTAGCCCGCCAAACTCTTCTGTCCATGGGATTCTCCAGGCAAGAATACTGGAGTGGGTAGCTGTTCCCTTCCTCCAGAAGATCTTCCTGATTTGGGGATTGAACTGAGTCTCTTATGTCTCCTGCATTGGCTGGCGGGTTCTTTACCACTAGCACCACCTGGGAAGTTATAATCTCTTTGTGGGGGAGGGTGGGTGCCAGAATCATGAGACCTGTCTTATTTTCAGACTCTCAAAGCAAGATTATTTCTGAGAATGCATTTCTCAAAATATATATCACAGGCAGTGATTTGTACTTGTTTCAACTGGGAGTTTTGTAGCTGTGGTTTCTGTCAGTAGGACAGCATTTCTTGTTAGGTTGGTTCAGTATTATATTGATTAGTTCTTCCTTCCATACTCCAAGGACACTGTTTTTCCTTTGCAGAATATATCTTGAGTCAGTGTTAAACTTTCAGTGTTAAATCTATTGTAGACCTCTCCTTTTTATGGTTGGAGAGAATTTTCAACTCACTCAGCATTCTTGTATGTATATAACAAATTACATTTTGTGTTCCCATATGCCTTGTATCATTGGCATTGTTTATTTTGGTTTGGGAGTCCTAGGGACCTCTGGATCTTACTACTTCTCCTGGAAAGTGTACAGTAGATTTCCAGAATGCCTGTTGTATTGTATGAGAAGGTACATTCATCACAGAGTTTATAATTTAAGAGGTTGTTGTGGTCTTCTTCATCCAGATATGCTATTATGGTCAGAAAAATCACCCACATGAATGTTTGGACCTTCCCCCTTGCCATCACCTTATGGCCCAATGGTCCCTTGGCCTACTGAATTAGAAACAATCAAGATTTGTAGAAAGTCATCCAGCCATGTCTGACTAGCAGAGAGCAGAGACACTGGAAATAGCATGTCATTTTTAAGTTAAAGTGTCCAACTTTTTGTATGTTTTCATTTTAAAATGTAGAAAAGGGTGACACTTGGCTGTCAGAGATAACATTCCTGACACTTTTGCATTTCTACATTTGGGATTTTAAATTTCAGTTATGATGTTGACTTAAAGCATCTTAGAGCATCAATACAGGATTTATAAAAGTAAAAGTTAATTCCTCTACTATATATACTTAAGATTTTTGCTGCCAGGTGTACAAAAATCATAAAAGAGTTTCTGTAATCTAAATCACCAAACTAATTTCAGTTTTATCTATTCTTTGAAATTGTTGTTGTAGTTGCTAAAGTGTGTCTAACTCTTTGAGACGCCATGGACTGTAGCCCACCAGGCTCCTCTGTCCATGGAATTTTCCAGGCAAGAATACTGGAGCGGGTTGCCATTTTCTCCTCCAGGGGATCTTCCTAAGCCAGGGATCAAACCCATGTCTCCTGAATTGCAGGCAGATTCTTTATCACTGAGCCACCTGGGAAGACCAGTTCTTTGAAATACACTGCATTAAATATGGTGAGATGGTGTGAAACATGTACTTTCTGTAGCACCACAGGTAAATCACCAAATCCATATCCCCTCCTCCCAATGGAAATGTCAATGACAAGAAAGTCAATGACAAGACACTTCAGATGGTGTGAGCTCTACAAACATGGAGATTGTATAATGTGATGCAGCGCTGTTGACCTCAACTGCCCCATCCCACTCCTGTGAATCCCTCCTTACCCTGCCCTGCAGGTGTGGCTCCCTGCAAGGATGACCATCTGCCTCCGTTTGCCTGAAAGTGAAAGTCACCCAGTCATGTCCAACTCTTTGCGACCCCGTGGACTATACAGTCCATGGAATTCTCCAGGCCAGCATACTGGAGTGGGTAGCCTTTCCCTTTTCCAGGGGATCTTCCCAACCCAGGGATCGAACCCAGGTGTCCTGCATTGCAGGCTGATTTTTTTTTTTTTTACCAGCTGAGCCACAAGGGAAGCCCAAAAATACTGGAGTGTGTATCCTATCCCTTCTCCAGGGGATCTTCCCAACCCAGGAATTGAACCAGGGTTTCCTGCATTGCAGGTGGATTATTTACCAACTGAGCTATGAGGGAAGCCCTGGACTTCTCCCAATTTTAGTACCCAAAGTCTCATGTCCCAGGAAGCGCCTTAGTCCCAGGCAACCAGGACAGCTGGTCTACCTATCCTGCAGCCATGTTCTGGTTCGTGAGCCTCCCCTAGGGCCATGACTGACACAGCCCATGGTCCGTGATGTTGTGAAATTAGACCGGTCACCTTCTCTGCTCTGGGGATTCTGAATGCTGAACTGAGAGAAATTTACTAGGAGACTAGGGGTTGTTTTACAACAGTTATATTAAATGCAGTTCTTTAGAGCAGTTCCACATCAAATGCATGTTAAAATCACCTGGGACACTTAAAACATACTGCTGAGTAGGCCTGGGCCCCTGAAACCGATTTAATTGGTTTGAGATGGAGCCTGCATATGGTACTTTAAAGCAGTCTTATCTGTTGGTTCTAGGTTGTAGCCAAAGTCCGTCATCCACTGCTCTTAAAAAAAAGATATACAAACCCCTAAAACTTCCAGAAATGAGGTTTCTGGAATTGCCTTGATTTTTGCTATTTCTGAAGCTTGCATATTCAACAATTTATTGGATTCAGTTCAGTTCAATTCAGTTGCTCAGTTATATCCGACTCTTTGCAACCCCATAAATCTCAACACGCCAGGCCTCCCTGTCCATCACCAACTCCCGGAGTTCACTCAAACTCATGTCCATCGAGTCGGTGATGCCATCCAGCCATCTCATCCTCTGTCATCCCCTTATCCTCCTGCCCCCAATCCCTCCCAGCATCAGGGACTTTTACAATGTGTCAACTCTTCACGTGAGGTGGCCAAAGTATTGGAGTTTCAGCTTCAACATCAGTCCTTCCAATGAACACCCAGGACTCATCTCCTTTAGGATGGGCTGGTTGGATCTCCTTGCAGTCCAAGGGACTCTCAAGAATCTTCTCCAACACCACAGTTCTGATTACAGGTACTCTAATACCATCCTAGTAACTCAATTAAAAAAAAAATCTACCTTTACAACCAAAAGAAACACAAATATTATACAAAGTCAGTTTTTCCAAGTTTTCTACTTTGGGTAAAGCAGTTGGAGAATATGGATCAACACAAGGTACAGTGATGAAGGAAAGACTTTTGCTTAGGACCCAAGAATAACAGTATTATAGCTAAGGCCAAAGCCTCAGCATAGCACATATTAAACATTCAAGCATCATGAACTGAATGAATTAATTGATGAATTCCATAGCCCCATGCTATGGAATTTGGATCAAAAACCAGATGATCATTTAGAGTTAAGTTATAGGAAAAACTATCATCCCAAATAAACTAATATGCTTTTCATTTTAAAAATAAAATATTAGAACAGCTGTAGCACTCTGTTTTCCATTATTTTGTCTCTGTTGCCAGGAAACATAGAACCAAAATTATGCTTAATTAGTAAGCATATTTCCATATGTTTAAAGCACTTTTTATTTTCTGTTCCTTTCCAAAGTTTACAGTTTTTCTTTTTATTCAAATTGTTATATTTCATGAGTCTCACATATTAAGCTGTTTTAAAGTTTCTTTTGAACTAAAATGTTACAGACTAAAAGGAACAAAAAATTTAAGAATGACATGTTCATAAGATGAAAGTCACTATGAAAACTCGTGGACATGGCTTTTGGAGATAAAGATCTTTTAAATTACAAATGCTGATAAATAAGTGCTATGATAATAAATTTGGGGAAAAAATCAGAATTTAGACAAGGAAATATTTTCAGAACATGCTTCATACAAAAAATTAATATTTTTAATATAAAAATCTTGTAAGTAAAAAGATAAAGGATAAAAATCCAATAAAAATGAGCAAAGATTATAACAATTCACAAAATTAAAAAGGCTAATAATCACATTAAAACATGTTCATCATTACAAGTAGTCAAAATTAAGCAAATTATGACAAGAATAAGATGTTTTATTTTTCAAATAGGCAAAGGTTTTTAAAATATCCAAGGTTGTCAAAAATTATGTATAAATAAGAACTGTTGACTGGGATCAATAAGTAGAAATGGAATGATATTTCTAGAGGACAAATTGATAATATAGATTAAGGTATTCATAGTTTTGCAACTCTGAAAGTACAGTTGATCCTCAGTATCCATCGGTTCCTCATCAGAGAATTCAGCCAACCACAAATGGAATATATTCAGAAAAAAAAAAAAATCCAGATTGTTCCAAAAAGCAAAACTTGAATTTGTAGTGTGCCCTGGCAACTATTTATATGCATTTACATTGTATTTATAGCTTTCATATAGCATTAAAATTGTATTAGCTGTTTTAAGTAATCTAGAGGTGATTTAAAATATATGGGAGAATGTGCATAGGTTATATTCAAATTCTAGGCTATTTTATGTAAAAGACTTGAGCACCTGAAGATTTTGGTATCCATTGGGGTCCTGGAACCTGTCACCCATGGATATAGAGGGATGATTATACTCATAACTCATACATGTTATAATGAAAGTGAAAGTCGCTCAGTCATGTCCAACTCTTTGCCACCCCATGGACTATATAGTCCATGGAATTCTCCAGGCCAGAATACTGGAGAGGGTAGCCATTCCCTTCTCCAGGTGTTCTTCCCAACCCAGGGATCGAACATAAATTAAAAGCAAATACTTATGTGCACTTTTACTCTGTGTGTGCACACACACATACATATAGCAAAATTCTTACTAGGATATTGACCTGTACTACTCTTATTGATGATTTTTATTGTCCTTTCTATAATTCTTACATTACTTTAATGAATGTATTATTAAAAATCAATAAAGTTTGTCTAGTAATTTGTAACCAATATATATAAAAGCCATTCTCTTGATTTCATACTATTCTGAAATATAGTTCTGTATTCGCTATAGTTCACTATAGTCTTTATAGCTATATTAGTTGTTTCCTAAAGGTGAAAGTGTTAGTCACTCAGTCGTGTCTGACTCTTTTACAGCCCCAGGGACTATAGCCTGCCTGGCTTCTCTGTCCAGGATTTCCCAGGCAAGAATCCTGGAGTGGGTTGCCATTTCCTTCTCCAGGGGGTCTTCCCGACCCAGGGATCGAACCGGGGTCTCCCTCATTGCAGGCAGATTCTTTACCATCTGAGCTACCCGGGGTGTAATGTTGAGAAATTGGATGTGTGTATGAGCTATAATTCTCTGATGGAGGCTGGATTGACTTGCCCAGACTCTGAATTTATTCTTAACTGTTGAAATATGTCCATGAATTGGGAAGGAAAGGGTGCATGAGGGAAGAAACCTATTGTGTACCTTTAAATTCTTTTAAAGCTTCTGCATAACTACTGATATATGCTTTGGTTATAAATATTGTAGACAATCATAAAATTGCATTTGAACATGTTTGTTAGAATTAGTAGACTTTACTTCCATACCAGAAAATTAGGATACAAACCTTAATTGTGATAACCCACGGAAAATATCTTTTGTGGATTAAAAGCTATAATCAAAGCCTTTATGTGAATAGTTACATTTTGGAATAGAAGGGGTTATTTAAACATTGAGAATATATCAATCATTTCCATTTCACTATGACCATTGCATGTTCCTTAGACTATTAAATATATTTATATACATATGATTAGCAATATATATAAAACCAAATTTTGCAATGATTTGTTTGACAGAAAATTTTAATAACCTTTATTAATTTTGAAACATTATTAAATATGAAGTATAGGATTAGATGCTTTATATAACATGTCATTTAATTCTCCTCTTAACCATTTAAGGTATGTAGCATTATTCCCATTGTAATGGGAATGATGAAAATAAATTGTTTACTCAAAGATGAATTATCTTTTGTCATCACCTTTATTTTAAAAATATATAATTAGAATCTGTAATCTTCTAAGTCCTATGACTGTTTTATATACTTATTTGCCAGAACAGATTTTTTTTCTTGCATCATATGCATTTTAGGTAATCACAAACTCTGTATATCTATTAGTATATCTTAGTGTAAGGAGAAATTGAGGCTATTGCTTTTGAGTTTCTGCTCATAATATAGAAATGTGTACTACCCTGAATTTATACAAGTATTAATAAAAATAATTGGTGAGACTTCTGAAGAATTCCATTAAGCACTGAACATGGTCTTTCAAATTCAGTATTTTAAAATATCATGCCTAATACTAAAATATAATACAGGGAAAAGTAAACTATAAATAAATTACATATGCATTGCATTTTTAAAATATTAATGATATGAATTACCTTATTCTATTTTATTTAACTAGAACCTGCATTTCCAAAAATCTCCTTTGAGAATTTTGATGCAGCCAGCCTATGTGATGCTTTTTTGAAATTCCTAAACTGTTCTATGACTAAATAAGTTTGCAAAATGCTAGGTTAAGTGAAATTAAATAAATTATTTGGTGTGGGACATCACAGAATTTTTAAATGGCAGATATACTTTGAAAATTGCCCTAAGAATACTATAGTATGCACCATTTCTCAAATGTATTTGACCCCAGAATCCTATTTAAAGGAAACATACCTTGGGACTCAAGTCCTATGAAACACTGAGAGTTTATGACATCTGGTCCTGTGTTGCTAGAGTGGAAATAATGAAAATGGCTTTATTTTTGGCAGCCAGAATGCCCTCTCAGGTGACACTGCCATCCCCAAATGAGCAAATATTTCTTACCAATAACTATCATACACACAAACAGTACTTATGTCCCTAATGGTTTGCTATCTCAACACATGATTTGAACTTGAAGGCCATTTGAATGAAGAGTCTATTAGAATATGTATAATCACATTTGATGAACAAAATAATACACCATTTAACGGAATCCTTAAACCTATATTGGAGTAACATATCTAACTAAAAATTATTGCCTTATAATATCTTTGATTAATAGTAGAAGATATGTTTTAAATCATAACAGATATGTTTTTAATCAAAATTCAGCATCAAAAGTGACAAGCACAGAGGGTTTTTAGGGCAGCAAAATGAATCTGGATGATACTCTAATGGTGGATACATGTCATTATACATATGTCAAAACCCACTGAATGTACAACACCAAGAGTGAACCCTGATGTAAGCTATGGACTTTGAGTGATAATGATGTATCAATGCGGGTTTATCAGTTATAAAAAATTGTATCCCTCAGGGGTGGGATGTTGATAGTGGGGAGGCCATGTATGTGTGGTTCTTGGAAATATACCTTCCACTCAATTTTGCTGTGAGCCTAAAACTGCTCTTAAAAATAGTGTATTAAAAAAAAAAGTGACAAGGTTATACGTTTTCAAAACATGAAGAGGAACCTCTTTTTCTCTCTTCTAATGGAGGCATAAGTTGAATGAAGATAAAAGCACAGGATTGTTGGGAAATATAATGGATTTATAGAAACTTTATGCTCTAAGCACATGTCACGTAAAAATAGGTCAGTAAAAGCTTTTGCACATGGATGGATAATCGCAGCACTACTGATACCAGATATCTCAATGGCCAGAAATTCTTCAGATGCATTTCCTTTTTTCATAGAATTATTACCGACAAATAGGAAAGTCAGTTTTATTTCAGAGAAGACCAAATATGCACACAAAAAATCCCTAAAATATCACTGATAGCCAAGTTTGACGTTTTTTAAAAATTGAAATATAGTTGATTTACAATATTGTGTTAGTTTTACAGAGAAGTGATTCAGTTACACACACACACATATATATTCAGATTCTTTTCTATTATAGGTTATTACAAGATAGTGACTATAGTTCCTTGTGCTATACAATAAATCCTTGTTGCTTATCTCTTTTACATATATTTTAGTGTGTTTGACATTTCTTGAAATCAAAATTTACTTTAATGGATTTATCGCTTTTAATTAGGAGTACAGGTTTTCCATAGAACCCTTGAGTTAGTAATAGAAATGCGAAGTGTAACTTGGAGGATATATGATCTAAGGGTAATTAGTTTAAAGGAAAAGTCACTTAATGAAGACTGTGGACAAAGTGCATGAAACATAGAAAAGATTTTTGCTTTCTACCCAATTGAGTCATTCTAGATTCTAAGTCTTAAGTATAAATGTTGGGGGGACTTCCCTGGCAGTCCAGTGGTTAAGACTTCACCTTTGAGTGCACGCGCTGTGGATTCAATCCCTGGTTGGGGAGATAAAACCTCACATGCCTCACAGCAACGAAATTAAAACATAAAACAGAAACAATATTGTAACAAATTAAATAAAGACTTTAAAAAATGGTCTACATAAAAAAAAGTTCAATAATAAATGAATAGATAAATAAATATTGGCATTTGAGAAAGTGTGGCCATCTGTTTTAGTTTTTATTTTATATTTATTTATTATTAAAATGTTATTGATTTATAATTGACATGCAGTATTACATTAGTTTCATATGTACAGCCTGGTGAGTCAACATTTGACTACCTTGAGAAATGATCACCACAATAAATCTAGTTATCATCTGTAACCATAAAAAATTAATGCAATATTTTTGACTATATTCCCCATGCTTTATTGGGGAGATGGAGAAAGAAGAAGGTATTACTCAATTATCCTCCCTTCTCCCTGTATCCCAAGGATGGTGCCCTTATGATTTGAGGACCCTTTTTTAGGATAGCATTGTCCTGCAATGGATGTGATGTTAATGACCTATCTAGGATTTTAGCTCCTCCAATGGGCTCTCATCTCAGATGCTTGCCCGAGACCTGACTTTTTACCGAAGTGTCACAAAAAAGCAGTAGACACAAGCAATGACCCTTTCTGAAACCATTGCTATCCTGTCATTTGTCATCAATAGCAGGCTTTTCACTGGCTTATTTCTCCTTAGAGTCTCATTGCTTCTTTACTTGTATAATCAGCAGCTGGTCCTTACACCACATTTGCTCAAGTATTTCTATATAGTCCTTGGTAAAGCAAAGTTTAACATAACTCCAAGGTAGCATTTTTTTGTTTGTTTGTTAACAGTAGCTGACAAAAGCCAGATTAATTTTGTTTTTGTTTTAAACAAAGCTTTCAATAGCTAACTGTTTTAATTTTTATCTCATTACCTTATACCTTAAGAAAAGCACAACAAATGAAAAAAAAAAATACAGGAAGCAAAATTACTTTAGGGTAGATATACCTCAAAGGTACTGCAGGTTTGGTTTTAGACCACCTCAATTAAGCAAATATCACAATGAAGTGAGTCCTACTAATTTTCTGTTTTCCCAGAGCATATAAAAGGCATATTTATACTCTCCTGTTGTCTACATGAGCAGTAGCATTATATCTAAAAAAGTGATGTACAACCTAAATTAAAAAAATAATTTATTGCTAAAAAGTGTTAACCATCATCTGAGGCTTCAGCAAGTCACACACATACACACACACATATATATATATATATATTTTTTTTTTAATTGGGGTATAGCTGCTTTCCAATGTTGTGTTGGTTTCTGCTCCCACAGCAGGGCATACACTCCGAGAAGTCCTAGTCTTTTTGTTGGTGGTTGGTTTTGTCTCCATGTTGATGGCGACTGACTGATTAGGGTAGTGGTTTCCTTCCACAGACAGTTTCTCTGTAGCCCGAAGTGCTGTTTGATAGTGTTTTACCCAGAGAACTTTCAAAATTTGAGCCAATTGTCTCCAATCCTGCCACTGCTTTATCAACTACGTTTATGACACATTCTGAATCCTCTGTTGTCATGTCAACAATCTTCACAGCATCTTCACCAGGAGTAGATTCTATCTCAAGAAGCCACTTTCTTTGCTCATAAGAAGCAACTCTTCACCTATTAATATTTTATCATGAGATTGCAGCAATTCAGTCATACCTTCGGGCTTTATTTCTAATTCTAATTCACTTGCTGTTTTCACCAGCTCTGCACCTTCCTTCACTGAAGCCTTGAATCCTTCAAAGTCATTCATGAGAGTTGGAATCAACTTTTTCCAAACTCCTGTTAATGATGATATTTTAAACTCTTTCTATGAATCATGGGTCTTCTTAATGGCACCTAGAATAGTGAATCTTTTTTAGAGGGTTTCCAATGTATTCAGGCCCATCAGAAAACTATCTATGGCAGCTAAAGCCTCACAAAATGTATTTCTTAAATAATGAGACTTGAAACCACTCCTTGATCCATGGGCTGCAGAATGGATGTAGTGTTAGCAGGCATTAAAAACAACATTAATCTCATTATACATCTTTGTTTAGAGCTCTTGGGTGGCCAGGTGCATTGTCAATGAGAAGTAATAGTTTGAAAGGTATGTTTTTTCCTGAGCATTAAGTCTCAACATTTGGCTTCAAATATTCAGTAAACCATGTTGTAAACAAATGTGCTGTCACCCAGGCTTTACTGTTCCATTTATAGAGCATAAGGAAAGTAGATTTGACATCATTCTTTAGGGTCTTTTCAGAATGGTAAATGAGCATTGGCTTCAGTTTCAAGTCACCAGCTGAATTAACCCCTAATGAGAGAGTTAGTCAGCCTTTCCTTTGAAACTTTGAAGCCAGGCATTGACTTCTCCTCTCTAACTATGAAAGTTTTAAATGGCATCATCTTCGAGTAGAAGGCTGTCTCATCTACATTGAAAATTTGTTGTTTAGTATAGTCACCTTCATTAATTATCTTAGCTAGATCTTCAGAATAACTTGCTACAGCTTCTGCATTAGCACATGCTGCTTCACCTTACATTTTTATTTATGGAGGCAGTTTCTTTTCTTAAGCCTCATGAACCAACGTCTGCTACCTTAAAATTTTTCTTCTGCAACATCCTTAGCTCTCTCAATCTTCATAGAATTGAAGATAATTAGACTTTGTTTTAAGGGGAAGGTTGTGACTAATTTGACCTTCCCTCCAGACCACTTAAACTTTCTCCATATCAGCAATAAGGCTGTTTCACTCATCGTTCATATGCTCACTGGAGGAACACTTTTAATTTCCTTCAAGAACTTTTCCTTTGTGTTCACAACTTGGCTAAGTATTTGACTCAAGAGTCCTAGCTTTCATCTTATATCTGTTTTCAAAATGCCTTCCTCATTAAGTTGAATCATTTCTAGCTTTTGATTTGAAGTGATCCTTCCTTTCACTTGGACACTTAGAAGCCATTGTAGGGTTATTGATTGGCCCAATTTCAATATTGTTGTGTCTCAGCATATAAGGGGGCTTGAGGAAAGGGAGAGGGACAAGGATTGGTTGATTGATGGTGCAGTCTGATCACACAAATATTTATTCATTAAGTTTGCTATCTTAAATGGGTACCATTTGCAGGCCCCGAAATAAACACAAGAGTGACATCAAAGATCACTGATCACAGGTGACCGTAACAAATATAATAATAATGAAAAAGCTTGAAATATTGCAAGAATTACCAAAATGTGACACAAAGACACAAAGTGAACAAATGCTGCTGGGAAAATGGTGCCCATACACTTGCTCAATGCAGGGTTGCCAAAAACCTTCAATTTGTTAAAAAAAAAAAAAAAGAATATGTAATCACAATAAAGTGAAGCACAATGAAATGAGGTATGCTTGTAGTAAGTTTAGAAGTATGAATCTATAATCAAAGATTTGTAAGATATTAGTAAATTTCCTCACTATTAACTCACTACTTAATTCAGTTTAAAAACATGACATCTTTGAATGCTAAAACAAGAGTATCAAATGTGCTTTCTTTCTGGCTCAGGGGTTCTCAGGGAAAGTCCTGTTGGCATGTGGGTGGGAAGAGACCTCTTTGGCAATGTCTAGTTACTATAAGACAGTAATCCACTGCATGCAATAAGCTTTCCTCCAGGCATTCACCACTAGAAACCTGCTCCTTTCCAGTATTTCTTGATGGCCCCAAGGAAACATAGTATCACTCCAGGTGAGTGGGATTATATTGATCTAATCTATTAAATGGGGCTTCCCTGGTGGCCTAGTTGGTAGAGAATCCACCTGCAATGCAGGAGACCTGGGTTCAATTCCTGGGTCAGGAAGATCCCCTGGAGAAGGAAATGGCAAATCATTTCAGTATTCTTGCCTCAGAAATCCCATGGACAGAGGAGCCCGGAGGGCTACAATCTGTGGGGTTGCAAAGAGTAAGACACAACTGAGCAACTATACAACCACCACCAATCTATAAAATAGTTGACTCTGAAAAACAGTGTTGCATAAATTGGCAAATATTTAATAAATTAGAATTGTCAGTCCTTTTGACTGAGAATTTGCTATACTTTGTTTCTGGATGCCACTAATTGTATCTTGTCCTAATGAAGACCAACTCAATTTTCCTCTCTATGTGATCCCTTTACCCCCTACTGAAAGTCATGCTGATGTAAGAACATCCCTAAGAGTCCTTTAGATGTCTTTAATGTTAAAACCTCTAGAAACTTTGGTAGAAGAGTCAATTTCACTCTTTAAAACACTATGTTTAAGGAAGGGAATTGGCTTAGCAAATGTAAAGATTTTATTATAAAACTCAAAATTATAAAATTTTATTATTGAAGATCAACACTTTAATAGGGAGGATAAATCAGAAAGAGTGAAAGAATAGGATGGCTTATTTTCTTAAAAAATGATGTGTTGTAGAAGATTTAAGTACAAAGCTTATGGCTGCTTTTTAAAAAAATATTTATTTATTTGGCTCTACAGGTTCTTATTTGCAGCATACCTGCTCTTAGTTGCCACATGTGGGACCTAGTTCCCTGACCGTGGATTGAATCTGGCCCCCCTGCATTGGGAACTTGGAGTCTGAGTTACTGGACCACCAGGGAAGTCCCAGGCTGGTTCTGGTTTTAAGTGTTTACCTAGGTGACCTGCATCTTATCACCACTTTATCAGCCCTCAGTTTTCTCACCTGTAACATGCGGGATTCACATGTTATCAGTTAGATCTGAAATTCAATCCTTCTGTAATGTCCAGTTCATTTGTATAGAAACAAATAAATGGCAACAACACCTAGGTTTGAAATAAGTATCTCCAGAATTACATGTTACAGCTGTTGAAGAATGAGATTTGAATCAGAAAAGATGGCCAACTGAACTTTGTTTTCGTATTAAAACTCTATTAAAGAAAAAGCTAACTTACGTAATGTTAACGCCCAGCAACATTCTAGGTAAAGTAGCAATGACTTTATTTTTACTTTGAGGTCAGATTTCTTGAGGAAGTTATAGTGGGATCATATGGATGGCTGTGGATTTATTCAACTTTTTTTAATGTTGACTTGTGATAGTACAGAAAATTGTGTGGAGTCTAAACATTATTTAATATTGCAGGATGCCAAATCATGCTAAGGGCTCATTAGCTGCTTCTGAGTTGTGTTTCAAGAGTGACTTAGTTCAAAATGGAAGACAAGTGGCATATTATATAAACTCTTAACTTTTTTGCTTCCCTAGTAGAATGGATTAGTAGTTCTTATCCCAGGAAAGACTGACAGGATGTAGCACCTTCCAATAGTGTGTTCATACTCATTTTCTTAGCGTAAATTCTTCCTTTTGCAGTTAATGAATTCCAAGAATAAAGAACTTTTTCACTGAATGACCTGATTTATGTGAAGTTCTAAAGAAGTGATGCTTAAATTAACTTGTTTACTTCATTTATCTATCCCCTATATCTTTTGAGTCCCTACTGGTACTCAATCAGGCACTGTGTTAGTGAATAAAACAAATGTGAAATGGACTTACCTCAAAGGTTGTACAGGGACTGTGGGAAACAGACATTCAGACAAATGATTGCAATTGAATATACTTGTTATGGTGGAGGAAGGTGTAGTAATAGAATAAAAAATGGAAGCAACCTAAATGTCCATCAACAGAGAAATGAATAAGGAAGATGTGGCTATATACAATGGAATATTACTCAGCCATGATAAAGAACAAATGTGGGTTATTTGTAGAGATGTGATTGGACCTAGAGTGGATCATACAGAGTAAAGTAAGTCAGAAAGAGAAAAATAAGTATCATATATTAAGTCATGTATGTGGAATCTAGAAAAATGGTAGATAATCTTATTTGCAAAGCAAAATGAGGGACGTAGGCATAGATAACAAATGTATGGATACCAAGGGAAGCAAGGGGGGATGGGAGATTGGGACTGACATATATGTACTATTGATACTGTGTATAACATAGATAACTACTGAGAACATACTATTTAATGCAGTGAACTCTACTTAATGCCCCATGGGGACCTGAGTGGAAAGGAAGTCCAAAAAGAGGTGATATATGTACATATATGGCTGATTCACTTTGCTGTGCAGTAGAAAGTAGCAGATTGTAAAGCAACTATGTATCAATAAAAATTTTAAAACACAGAATACCAGCATCTACCTGGCTGATAATATTTCATAGATAAGGTAATTGAAAGACTTCAGGGAAAATCAGAGGATGCCCTGGAATTTGTTCTTATGTCCTAGGAGCAGGTGGGTGGGGAGAGTGTTTTAGACAAAGGCAGCACAGGATTAAGGTGTGGAGGATGGGAGAGCCAGTGCCATGGGAGGTATTGGATGCATTTGGGTGCTTGTAGGTTTTACAGTTGAGGAAGCTGAGAGAGAACAACTTCCATATAAGTCAGATCAATATAATTTTTTTTTTTTTTGCATTTAAGGCTGAAATGATGAGATTTAGTCATGTTGCACTTGTCTCCCAGAGGCTTAATTTAACCTTTGGTTTAAACATGAAGATGTCAGTGGATACTTGAGGTTGCTGTATACCCAAGCAAGCAGCATGTTCTTTGAACAGCAATTAAACTTAAGTAATTTGAAATTTTTATTGACACACATATATATTGGCATAACGAAAAAGTTCATTTGGGTTTTTCTGTTCATTTGGGTTATCTTATGAAAGACGGAAGAACTAGAAAACAAACATGCATTTTAGAGACTAAACATGAGATTTCAAAGAAAATTCTCTAATGAAGGTGAAGTTGAGGGCTACACACCCAGAGCCTCAGTGTGTTTGTTTGCCTTTGATTTCCTTGGTCATTGAAGCCTCTTTAGCACAGGGGCTTATGAAGGTTTCCTGAATTGTGATGCATTACTGACTTCCAAAACAAAATAATGAAAAAAATAAAGCTATTATTTATAATGAAATGAAGTTTAACTTTTTTTATTGCAACAATAAGAAATATGTACATCACAATAATTAAAGTTTGCTATTAATATTGGTAGCCTTACCCATTATACTACTATGTTGCATTTATCAAGGATAAGGAGTAGAATAAAAGGATCCTTTGTCATATGAGACTATCCAGTAGAGTTTGGTATTATGTTTTGGAACTTGAGAATTAAGGCAGTCCTGAAGGCAGACATATGCCCCCTAACAGATCTTCCAGAAGGCATGAAGAGTTGATGGCCTAGATCTAGGCACTTTTGTCACACTGAAAAATGACATTTTATATCCATGGTCTTTAGTCCACCAGGCTCCTCTGTCCACGGAATTTTCCAGGCAAGAATACTGGAGTGGGTAGCTATTGCCTCCTCCATGAGATCTTCTAAACCCAAGGATTAAACCTGGATCTCTTGCATCACAGGCAGTCTCCTGCATTGCAGGCAGATTCTTTACAGACTGAGCCCAGTCTTGTCCAACTCTTTATGACCCCATGGACTATATACAGTTCATGGAATTCACTAGGCCAGAACACTGGAATAGATAGCCGTTCCCTTCTCTAGGGGATCTTCCCAACCCAGGGATTGAACCCAGGACTCCTGCAATGCAGGTGGATTCTTTACCAGCTGAGCCACCAGGGAAGCCCATTATAAAACTACACGTAGTTAAATAAACATTACCCTAACATGAAACCAAGAGAGATATGCAACTGTAATGATTACTTTCATTTAAGTTTCTCTTATTCATGGCCCACATGGGCTTTAATTTTTAGGGACTGATTGATAATCTTTTTATTTGAAAATGACTACTTCAAAGGCATTCAGTAACAAGTGTCACATGTTAAACTGAATTTGTGATTACTTAGCTTAATTGAAGATAGTGATAACACAAAGGGGATCACGAGCTTATTCAGTATTATTTCAACAAACCAGTAAGAAAAAATAATTTGTAATGAAAGAAAAACAATGTTTAAAGTCTAGTCACTTTAAGAGAATCCAAAAAGCCTTTATTTATTACTAAAGGCGGATGCAATCATGATGTTCATGAAAATTCTGTTTTCTGTTCCTCTTTCATACACTGGAAATCTCCTTGGCCCTGGCAAAGGTGCTTAAACTCTCACTCTCCTTTCTCCACTTTGAAAAGGTTATAGAAATTTATCAATCTTTTTAGTCTATGGTTGAATGAACTAATGTCTGTAAACTAAAATATTATGTAAATATAAGGTAGCACTGTTATTCTGTTGGTTAGTGACCATAAATGGTCTCTTATAGGCTATGATAATTTTCCTTTACTTTTGTGGAATTTAAAAAACCAGTTTTGTACAGGCAAGCTGGTCGTGCTTTACATATAATAGATTTGTCCATATCTTGAAATTGAACTTTAATTTACATTGTTTCTGTTTTCATATTGCTTTTTCATGATTTTGTGGTTGCCGTATTCTTACAAAGCAGAAAAATAAGATAAAAGTCATAAGAAAAATAAAAGTAATACAAATGTATTACAACCACAACTTCCCCCATTTAAAAAATAAAGAGGAGAGAGAGAGCAGCCATATTTCTACCATCCAAATATAATTGCTATTTCCTGCCAGTCTTTCATTATTAGTGTATTCATATAATTTCTTAGATAATATTATAGCATAAGAGTTTTTCCTTCCTCCACATCATCTGAATCTGGGGTTCAGCAAACCTGTTCTGCAAGCTCCAGAAGGTAAATATTTTAGGCTATGGGCCATTGAGTCTTCACATCTACTCAACTCTGTCACTGAAGTGGCCATAAACAGTATATGAATGATTAAGTGTTGCTGTGTTTCTGTAAAAGTTTATTAACAAACATAGGCTGAGGGTTAGATTTGGCCCATGGATCCACAGTTTGCTAACCCTAGGTCAAAATGATTACAAGTTATTATTTAACCATGGAATTATTGTATTTCTCTAGAATATTTTTATATTTCTTTTTTCCTCAGTTGAAATTTGTCTTAAATCCAATGTTGGGCTTTAGTTTTTTTTTCTTTTTCCTTCTATAATTACTATCTAAGAACATTGTTGAAGTAAAAATTGTATTGGTAGGTGTAATTCTTTCATCTACTTCTGAGAACACTGTTTTTCCAGTTGAAAAATTTGACATGTAACATTGTATAAATTTGAAGTTCTCTGTTTTTTATTTGGATTGTGTGGGAGTTTCTGTGCTATTTGAGTTCTTTATATATTTTGGATATTAACCTCTTATCAAATATACAGTTTGCAAATATCTTCTCCTGTTCAGTAGGTTGCCTTTTAATTTTGTTGATCTATTTCATTTTCATTCCGTAAATCTCCACTTGTTTTTTTTTTTTCTAAATGATGATCCATTTCTGTATCTTATCTCCAATATCTTCCCTTATCTCTTCAAGGACATTTATTACACTTATTTAAAATTCTTCTTTTTTAATGTATTATATTAATTCTGCTTTGTTTGTTTTTAAATTTATTGAATTTTTAGAATAGCATTTATGTTTAAATGTCTCCTTTTCCCTCATGAGATCATTTCTTTGGGTCTAGTAATACATTCTTGAGAAGAAATACTGGCAAAATACTAGATTACATCCCTCCTGGAATATTTCAGAAGGGGAGCATGTTTCAGGAAGAAGATTCTTTGGGATTGTGATCTGTTGGGATGGACCATTCTCATTTCCCTCCTCTGCTGTATCCCCTTTCCCTAGTAAATGTTCTTATATCTTTAGTTCAGTCTCTGCTCTTTCCCAAATGCTGGTTCTATGAGTTGTGATCATCTAGTCCTCAAGGTATTTTAGCATAGAGAGGAAATGCTCAAGGTCTACCATAGGCCTGTGCTTGTTCTTGTCCACTCCTTCTTTGGACAGAACAGTGATCTCAAGTTACCTGGTCATTCCAGGCTGGTACTAGTACATGACTGTGGATATATCACAGCCTGCTATGATTGTGGATTTTATTTTATACTCTGTATGTATGTATTTTTTCAATCCCACAGAGCCAATGGAATGATAAACAGTGTGATAAAGGATGTAAAGGGGGAAGGAACAACAAAGAATGACTACAAAACTCTTCTTTTTCTCTATTCCCAAATGTGACCCCTAGCCTTTGAACTCTGTATTTCTGTTCCTGCCCTCGGCATATGTACCAGAACTCAGTCTCCTTCTATTTCCCCCAGAGGATTATCAAGGTTCCTATGATATTTTCTCATATCCATCTGTTTCTTTCTCACTTCTGTGACATCTCCAGTACTGTATAGTGATTTGAGGAGGCTACCTAATTCTGTGTCTAGTTCATCTTCTCATCAGGAGGACAAATCAAGTTGATTCTTTAAGAAAGGCTTATGAAAACTATGATCTGTTTCATGTAACTAAAAATATCTATCTTATACTTGAATGATATTTTGGCTGGGTACACAAATTTATGGCCTCACTTTCTTTCCTTGGGGCTTCATGTTTGTAGCTTACCTGCTCAAAGACATTCTGAGAACTGTCTGATTATTTCCCTCTTTAAAGTGCCATGATTTCTCTGCTTTGATTTTTGAGATTATTTCTTTATATGTAAAGTCTAGTAGTTCAATTATTTTACTATTGGTTCTGGTTGGTAAACAGATAGTAACTTTTTTTCTTCTGAAACACCAAGTACTTCTTAAAACTGCAGAGTCAATTGTCTTCAGTTTCTGAAGTTTCTTCAATTAAAAATAATTTTTAAAAAATTGTTTTTTTTCTCACCTTTTGGAGACACCGATTGTGCCTAAGTTGAATCATGTTTGTGTTACAGGCATTCCATTTTCTTTAGAAATTCTTGGATCATTTGTTCACTTCTGCTAAGCTTTCCTTGCACATCCATCTTCTCTATTTTGTTGCTTCCAATGCAGATTTCATTTCATGACAGTTTTATTATTTGCATTTTCTCTCTTAAGTTCTGCCAAATCATTTTTCATTTCCTAATCTGATGTCTCCTCATTTCTTCAATCCATATCTCTCTTGTGATCTCTTATTTTATAGACTTGGTATTTTTTTTTTTAATTTCATTAAAGTTCTTGGAAATGGCTGAGGTCAGGAAGTTTAATCTGTAGAAACATGTTTTCAGAGGTGTTCTTTGTGGTTTGTTTTCCTTATTCCTTTATTGCTTTTTGAAGAGAGTTTAAAATATGCTGCAATTGTTCTCTCTGATTATTACCCATCTTTTAAAGTATACAACATACAAAATTTAATAGCTAAAATGAGCCTAAATTGTATGGGGGAACAAATAAGGTCACATAAAAAGAATATCAGGATGTTTTCCACATTGACTGACAAGCTTATAGGGATTAAACAAAATAATATTTTAAAATACCAATGATTGTCTTTAGGCCTCATTTTTAGCCTTTGGTTAATTAATGAGATAGGAGTCTATCTATACAGCAATTTTTTATTTATGTACTGTCTCTAGAAACAATGGTTTATTGTTTATTCATTCCTTCTCTGATATACTTCCTATCAGGTTTCTGACTTATGTTCCTTCTTTCTAAAGAATTTTCTTTTAAACTTCCTTGCACGGCAGGTTCACCAGCAACAAAATTTCAACTTTTGTTTGTCGGAGAAAGTTTTTATTTCTTCTTCACTGTTAAAAGATACATTCACAGGGTACGGAATTTTAGATTGGTGTTTTTTTCCTAGAATTATTCATTAAGGACAGTTCAGGTATCCCTACCCACACTGATTCCCACAGACACTTCTCTGATTCTCTGGATTCATCTGTTTGTCTCTCGCATTTGGAGATATTCAGTTCAGTCACTCAGTCATGTCTGACTCTTTGCGACCCCATGGACTACAGCATACCAGGCTTCCCTGTCCATCACCAACTCCTGGAGTTTTCTCAAACTCATGTCCATCGAGTCAGTGATGCCATCCAACCATCTCATCCTATGTCGTCCCCTTCTCCTCCTGCATTCAATCTTTCCCAGCATCAGGGTCTTTTCTAAAGACTCAGTTCTTCACATCAGGTGGCCAAAGTATTGGAGCTTCAGTTTCAGCATCAGTCCTTCTAATCAATAGGAATATATTCTATTTACTGGGGATATCAGCGAAATCAAAATGAAGGAAGTCTTGTTCAGACTTCTGAAGCAGGGAAGCAGGCCTCTGGCTTGCTTCTGACCTGTCTGGACAGTGCCCTGATCTGTGCCTGCCTGCAAGCACAGCAAGTCAGGCAGCACTTCATGTAAGAAAGGGGGTGGATCTTGGTATCTCTTAAGCCCCTGAGGGCCTGGACAGTACCACCCTGCCCCGGGGGTCCAAAGTGAAAAAACAGCATTGTAAAGTTAAATCAGAGTTGCATTTTTGCACACAAACTGAGGATGATATCAGTTTGTGGCCTGGGATTATAAGAGGAAGCCCCCAAACTGCCATTTAAAGTCTCACCTGTGGGGTAGACACACTGCCTGGGACCTTTTCCCAACTGGGACTCCAGATTGCTGTTAACCAGGGACTTCCCAGTGTTGTTCAAGTCTGAATGTAGGTAGGTTCAGTTTGCTGATATAGACTCTCTTCTCTCTATTGTTTCTATTTCTTTTCTTTTAGTGACTGTACATGAGATTAAGTCAAATAATCTCCTGTAAAAAACTGAAATTGAGTGGTTTCTTTAGTTGACAAATCTTTTGAACCTAAAATGAAAGGAAAACTTTTGGCAAAACAGGGGGGTGGTAGTTTGTCCTGTGACCTCACTTACAGATCTTAGAAGAGTTGTTGATTTTTCAGTTTGCTCAGTTTTCATCTGCTGTTAAGATGGAGTGATGACTTCCAAGCTCCTTACATGCTTCTCTGGATATAGGATGTCCTATTACTTATTTTTAAATGAGTAATAAAGCTTTGTCCTTGCATTCCTGCCATCTTGAGGAGGTCAAATGTGATATAAGATGCCTCTGTAGCCAATGCTTTTATCTTAGTTCTTTTCTCTGAGTGAGAAAATTTTGTTTTGGTCCTTTATCACATCCATCAAGCTAAAGAAAACTGTGCCTCACACACTGTTTTCTAGGAGCACAGTTCTGGGTGCCTATGCTTTGTATCATTTTCACCCTCATCCAACTAAACTGTGTTCAAAGTTCCTTGTCATTTATGTTAACTTTCAAGATCTTAATGTTAACTTAATTAATAATGGGAGAGAAGGAAACAGAAATGATAATAAATTGCCATCTTAGATTTGGAAGATACCTGGGGACTTCCCTCTTGGCCCAGTGGCTAGGACTCTGCACTCCCAATGCACGAGACCTGAGTTTGATCCCTGGTTAGGGAACTGGATCCCACAAGCCGCAACCAAAAATTCCACAAGGAATATCAAAGATCCTGTATGTCATAACTGAGATCCAGCACAGGGAAATAAATACTTTAAAAAATGGAATATGAGCATTTTATTTTGCAACTTAACCCCTTTCCTCTTTTTCTATATTATAGACACACCATGCTTTAGATGTTCTCCTAAAGAAAAGAGCCACTGAGCTAGATATCTACTCTTAGCCAAAATGGATTGTCAGGAGTTTTACAATCATGACTCTGCTTAACCTTCAGCAAATTAAATTCTAACAGGTCTCCACTTCCCACATTAGAGAGAAAAGTCCCACATTTAGGAAGAAGAGAAACGTTTATGATCTTAATGTTTAGGAAAAATCCTACAGATAATCCCTGGGGATGGTGGATAAACTAATTCAGAGAAAGAAGGGTAGCTTTTCCATGATCTAGGGGGATCATAGAGTGAATATATGATGTTTGCTTTCTGTCCTCTGAGAAGTAATGATATTTTCAGTCACGTTCTTCCTGATCCATAGCCCAAATTGAATGGAACATGTGCTGTTGTGTCCCCCACCACTTAAATTATGATCAACACAAAGCACAAAAATTTTCCAAATTTCTCTGCCAACATGCCAAATCATCAGTGATGTCTTTTCTTTATATTTAAAAAAGTTTGTTAGACATTTCCTTAACCTATAAAATTGAAGGTAAAACTATTTTCATACCCATTTTCTTCAAGTGAAAGGAATCCTTTTGTATCATCAGAAGGGGTGTAGAAGAAACAGGAGAGAAATGAACAATTAGTGTGTCTTTGATTGTATTATTTATTCAGACAAGAGGCATCGTTAGTGTGGGGACCACCAGAATTGCATCAGCATGCAAAGTTTCTCTATTTAGTGTCAGTCTCCAACTTTGAATTAAATAGAAGAAACAGTCCAAGCCTTAAAGCTTCATTGTCTGATAGACAAGTTTGATAAACATACAAGGCCTAAACAGAAGACTAACTTCAAAGGAATCAAAATATCTCATGGACAACCAAAGGGATTCAGACCTCAAGGATACAATTCATGAAAACTATATATTTAGATTGGGTTGTTCCCAGGGGGATTCATTGCTTCTCCTTTGCTTAGATATATCTATGTCTAATGAATCATTCAGGAAATATTTATTAGGCACCTACTGGCTGAGAAATAGCAATGCTAGAGACATAGTGACAGATATAAAATAAATCAGACATGGATCCCTCCCTCTACTAACTTACAATGTAAGAGAAGAAAGTCCACAACATAAAATAGAAGGTGGAAAGTAGTGGGTGTTATTAAAAGAGTTCTTGCAAATACCTGGCGGCTCCTTATATTGCTGTTCGTGGTTTTTCTACATCATCAACTCAATATGAGGTTTAGCCTCATCTGTGATTTTCACAGCAAATATACAACCAAGAAGAAGAAGAATAAAAGTACTTACACAGACTTGGCAGATAGGTTGAAGGTTTGGTGGAGATTGGAGACTGGAATATATCGTGTAAATCAACAAAACCTTAAATTTCATATTAGGATCCCTTTTATTGAAATTTATTTGGCAGCTCTGCTATCTTGATACCCATCCAGTCCTTGTATACAAGTAACATTTTCATCAAAAAGTGGTGTGTTTATAAGATTGTGTTCTCTATTTTGTGCAAATGAATATAGTCCATGTGTCTCTAATAAGAAAAAATATTGTTTCCAAATAAATAAGGATACTTCAAGTCTTTCCTTACTTTGCATAGGATTCACAAATGTTCATAGTATACTATTTATGAGGCATGGGGCACACATAGGGCATTGCTTTTCCATGGGGATCTAATTACTTCTGTACAGTCCCTTTATGTGGAATTGGTAACCTAACAACATTTATTCATGGATTGAAAATTGGTTGCATGAAAAATGGCCCATGTAAAAAGTCTTAGAATCTCAGGATATTAGACCTTGAAAGAATCATAGAGATTCTGAGCTTCACCCCTTTATGTTACGGTTGAGAAACTGAGACATAGAAAGGTCTACCCAAGGACACCTGGCTATCTTATGGGATCGAGCAATTTATAACCTTCCCTTATAGTTCCTAAGATTTACATGCCATAAAGTGGTGTGTGAAGTCATAATACAGGAGATTTCACCCTTGAGAATTGTTTTTAAGACCTTTAGAATTTATGTGATTTTCCATCTCCCTAGATTGATCATTTCTGATGTTTTATAGCTGCAAGTTAACACATAACCCAGATCCAAATCATTTCCATAGAAGAGCAAATATCATTTCACAACACAATATAGAGTTTGGTTTTAATTTAAAAATTGAAATGAAAACCTTGCTCATAATTTAATATTATTTTTTGCTTTTAAACTTCTGTAGCACTTACCTGTATTTTTAATATTGCTGCTATACCTTTATTACTTATATAATTACTTACATTTTATATTTTTGTTAATTGACTATACTCATTCTGAAAGCAAAGACAACCATATCAATGACCCCCCTGTGAGTTATCCCAATGTTTCCCCATAAACATTTGTTCCATTAATGTTTGATGCCTTAATGATTAAATGAAAGAAACATCTTTTTGCTAAATATAAACTTACTGTTATCCCCTTTAAAAAAAGATATATATGGTGATAAAGGTAAAATGCAGCAAAGACCTACACTGTAGATAAAGGACTAACTTTTCTGGCTGATTGAAGTTAACTTTTTTTTTCACAGTGAAATATCTAAACATAAATGGGACTAATTTTTTTCTATTCATAGCTATCAAGCATTTTATTCTTTTCCTTGGTCAACATGTTTCATTTTCATGATAGTCTTTTATTTCAATGCACTAAATATATAATGATTTTACTGTGCAGTTTTCTGTCTTTTCCTCATTATATGAGCCTGTTTTTAGATTTGACTTGCAGCATGGATTCATTTTAGCAGAGTCCCACGGTGAGTTTGTGGTGAAGATGATTAGTTTTTTTTTTTTTTTTAACATCATTATTCCTAATTACTGACTCTCAATTTTAGAAGGACTTTTCATATACTATCTGTAAATTCATCAATTGGACCATTTTCCAAATGGTTAGACTGAACATCCACTTCAATTCATTAAGACTATCAGAGTATAGTCTAGCATATTTTAAGTGTTATTCCACACTGAGCCTTTGCTTACTTCCATTTTTAATGGAAAAAGCATAAGGCCCTTCAGGTCAAACCCATTTACAATCAATAGTACAAAAAAATCATTTAAAAAATAAAACAATCCATTATTGATGAAGCTCAATGGTGGCATCTTCCCTTGTTAACATTTATAAGTTAATAATAGATCTATAGAGTGGGGAACATAAAATATTTAAAAAATGAATAATTTATTTGATGGAGGATCATTCGTTAAGATTAGAAGTATTTTACCAATATGGAAATGAGCAGGTAGAAACAATATTGTAATTCATTCCTGAGAAATTACCATTCAGCTGAGGAATAGAAAAGATTGAGAGAATGAGAGAAACATTATTAATCTCAATTATTTCATTTGAAAGAAAGATATAGGTTAGAAATAAGTGGCTGAAACTTTCTCTTGTTAGCCACACTTCTGGAGTCTTTTAGGGCAAGATTTATTTTGCTCTAAGGATCAAAATTATTATAATAAAAGAGTTTCAGCATGAGTACATTAGAAATTTGTGTTTATAGGACTAAAAAGCACAGTGCAATAATATTCTTGCCTATAAACTTTTGAGAGTGGTGTAGGTGACATTTTCATGGTCAAAACTGGTTTCCCATTTGGGAGGAAATTTGAAGATTATTTCAAGAAAGGAGGATTGTATTTCCCCACGAAGGGAGCCAAAGGTGGATGTGAATGGGTTGAATAGCTCTAGCCTTTTCCTGGCTCCTGCCAACTAATACAAAGATGCTTGACCTAAGTCCAGCTCCTCCCCAGGACTCTGAGGTTTGAGGAAATGACCCAAGGTGCAGGGTCAGATAGAGACTTTTTCTGACACAGTTTGGAGTTGGGAGTCTGGTTGTGGAGCAGAGGGTAGAGTCAGCATCCTTTCTGTAGAAGTATCTGGGCTGTGTTCTGCCCTTCTCCATTCTTCCTCAAGTCTGATTTTTCTTTTCTTTTTTTTTTTTTTTTTTTACCATTACCAGAAATGCTTTCAGTTGCCCAATTTCTGATTAAATGAGCCAGATTCCCCCTGATTAATCTGTACTACATTTTATTCATCAATGAAACAGAGATTAAAAATTGCATCTATTGAACGAATTGAGAGAATACATCCAGTACCATGTGTAGAACAGATCGCTAGGGGAAAGCAGCTGCATAGCACAGGAAGTTCAGCTCAGTGCTCTGTGATGGCCCAGATGAGTGGGATGAGGGGGTAGGAGGGGGGCTCTAGAGAGAGGGGATATATGTACACTAATAGCTGAGTCACTTTGTTGTACCTCAGGAACTAACACAATATTGTAAAGCAGTTATACTCCAATTTAAAAAAAAAATGTACCTTTCTTGGAAGATTTGAGGATTAAATGAAATAATTTGAAAAGTATTTGGGCCTTGGATAATAGTCAACACTTGGTAAATGCTGGGTATTATCATTTTCATCAGTCTATCAGCATAGTTGGTACCAATTAGATCCTGCCAAAAATATTTTGTCTTGGCTGGATTAATTATTTACCTGATTAGTGCAATGAGCTAGACCAAATGCCCTTTTACCGCTTCCTCTATTGATTTCCTAAAGGCTGTTTATTCCTTGGAGGGCAGCAGGAGCTTCTGGATTTTTATTCAGGGTGAGGATGTGGTTCTCAAATTGGCATGGTGCATTCAATGCTTAAGAAGATGTTATTAGAAATGTCGTAAATACAGATCACAGAGTAATTTGGAAATCCCAAATCAATGTTTTAGGTCAAAGTTGAGGAAATTTTGTGGATGAGTTCCTAATTATATTTCCGTGGTTTTGAAACAATCTCTTTGTGTCTCCCTTGGGTGACTTGGCCAAGATCCTACTTTCTCTGGGGTAGAAGACTGAGTTCAGGAAGTGACTGAGGACTCTACCTTCCTCAGGTCTTGGAGTCACAGGGTCATAGAAGATCAGTACTTCTAGGCTGTTGGAAAGGAAATTAGATTCTGTTTCTTTAAGAGTCATTTTGTCTAACTCTCTCCTGAGTCTACCCAAAATGAATATGTACATCATGTTCCTCATTGGAAAATGAATATACCAATTGGGCTAATGTTTTTCACCTAAAATTGAAATTACGTGTTTCAATTAATCTTGTATACCCGTGCCTCAGAAAAAATTATTACTGTCTACAAGCGGAAAAATCTAGGCAAACATATGTTTCATGGTTCCACCATATGAGGTAATTTCAAAGTGAACCTAGGAATGAAATACTGACTTCCTGAAACTTAGCTTAAAGTGTAAGTGTATGTTTGATCTTTAGTGGAAAGACGTCTTTTCTAAAACTCTGTCAACTTTTGATGGAAACAGATCATTTTTCTGAAGGTTTTATTTCTGAAGGTCTAATTTTAACCATTGAAATGGTGGCATTCTCTTAACATGAGGACATGCTTTTTTAACTCCAGTCACTTACCTTTATCAACCATTTTCTTCCCTTTTCATTAAACTTCCTTCCTTCATTCTCCCTTTCAGTCACTAAATTATCCCACCATTTTTGCATGCCCATATTTCTACCATGTATCATGCACTTTGCTAGTTTTTGGGAGTATCAAGATAAATAAGGCATTGTTCTCACCCCCAAAGCTCTCACTTCAATGAGGAAGATGGACAAATGAATAGAAGATTATACTTTAGCAGTAGGTTATTTTATGCTTACCCCCTCTCCATCACCTAGCAGACTATACACTCCAAGACAGCAGAGACCATCTAGTTTCTAGCATAATGCCTAGAATGTAGTAAATTATAAATATTTGTAGCATTGATGAAATAGGTGAATAAGAAGAGGGGAAGCTCATTATAATGGATAGCTGACTTTATCTGTCTTCCACAAAATTTACCAGAGGATCCCATTGCATATTATATTCTGTAATTCACAGATCACACTCCATCCTAACAAATGAATATATTCAGTGCTTTACTTCCTTGTTGGAAATCTAATTTTTATATAGCAGTAGGAAATGTGGGTAGGAAGTAAAGGGTAGACGCAAACACAACAATATGTACTTTGTTTTCAGGTTTATGGTAATTTGCTATTTATGTCAATCCTGGGTCTTAATATCACATGAGTTATAAAATTGGAAATATTTATCTTTGCCTTGACTGCTCTCACCTATTACCAAGGCAGTGTATATCACTATTGTCCTTTATGTTGGCTAGTCTACATCTCTGGAGGTGAAGGCTGATTTCAGTGATGAATGTTTTAATTCTTTGTCTAACCTAATAGTATAACTCTACATATTATGCCCTTTCTCAATCTGACATTTCCCACTGTCAGCAAATTCTTCCTGATATTTAGATGAATGATTTCTTTCCTCCTACTTTATTCTGACCCTATGTGACAACAGATATAATTCTTATAATTTTTTATGTTACTCTTAGAAAAATATATACTAAATAGTAAAAAGTGTTCAATATAATAAGAATATAAATATCTATAGACTCATTAACCTTAATTTATCTCACCCTTTTCCCTGTAGTACTATTGAGTCAAGTTAAATTGAATTTTTTCTTATCACAATTAGATGGGTCAAAACTCATTTGTTAGAGGATTAGGATAAATTGTAAAATTACCTTAATAACTGCAGTTATTTTCTTTGTCTTTACACACTTTCTTGCTTAAGTTAAACTAGATATTCTAGATCATTGCTCTCTGGGTAAATGTAATACCTACATAAATCTTTAAATAGCTTCTTAAACAATTGTTTTAGTCATTTCCATCTACTGTTCAATTTTATATATGCATTTTACTCAAATATTTACTGATCCTTGATAAGACATGATGCTAACAGTACATATTAAGGATAGAACAGAGAAAGACTAATTGCAGGGAAAAATCATGAGGATTGCATCAGCTACCAAAGAAAGCTGATTTTTATTTATCAATATTAAATTAGGTTTTAAATTATTTGTGTGTATTTGCATTTTAAATTCACCTCCACATTTAATATTGGGAGTATTTCACATTTTTGTTTGCCACATTTAACATGAGTAATCAATAATTCATTTTTCCTTCAAATTTCTTCCTCAAAAAGCACCTTATCAATGTTGATAAGATGTTCCAGAGATAAATCAAAGTTTTGAGCTCTTTGTTCAACCATTGTTCATAGGAATATCAGTCTAACTTTATCAGAATGGCAGCTCCATCCTCCCCGTTCATTTTGTCCCTCCCCACTCAAAAAATTTACCTTTTGCTTTTCCCTCCTTTGTGTTCCTGACATCTAAAATTCCACCTTTCATTGACATCTGCTACCTTAGTCTAGGCTGTGGATGTCTGCTTATGTTAAATAGGGTAACCCAACTTACTTCCACTATGGTTGTAAGAAAAGCTAAATACTCTGCACAACCCCCTTTAGTGGCATTTGGGGGTCACATGACACAGTTCTGGCTCTGGAGGAAAGTACTACAAGGTGTCTGGAAAAGCTTTTGCTTCTCTGACACGTAGCACTAATAAACATGTACTGGCTTTCAGTGAGATTCCGTGTGTGATGGTTAAGATTTGTCACTTTCAGGGGAGACTCACCGCAAAAGCTGGTGACTTGAGGTACCTGATGGCTCCTCCGTTCATCGCAGCGTGAAATGCCTAATGTATCCACTGTGAAGGACAACGGGCTGAACCTGGACTCTGTGTGCCTGAGGAGTTCTCTGTCCATCACCATAGTTCTGCCCACTCCCAGTGCCCAGAGCTTTCTTCTCCACACAGAGCTCAGATGGCAGCACCAAAGCTTGAGTGTCTGCTCTCTGACATTCCCCTTATATGCCACTATGGAAAATTGGGAAAAGTACTCAGATAGTTCAAGTACATCATCATCATTAATGTCTTTAGGAGGAAATAAGAGAAATCCTTTGTGAACCCCACTGCTGGTATCAGTTCAGTTCAGTTGCTCAGTCGTGTCCGACTCTTTGCGACCCCATGAACTGCAGCACGCCAGGCCTCCCTGTCCATCACTAACTCCCAGAGTCCACCCAAACCCGTGTCCTTCGAGTCAGTGATGTCATCCAACCATCTCATCCTCTGTTGTCCTCTTCTCCTGCCCTCAATCTTCCCAGCTAAGGGTCTTTTCCAATGAATCAGCTCTTTGCATCAGGTGGCCAAAGTACTGGAGTTTCAGCTTCAACATCAGTCCTTCCAATGAACACCCAGGACTGATCTCCTTTAGGATGGACTGGTTGAATCTCCTTGCAGTCAAAGGGACTCTCAAGAGTCTTCTCCAACACCACAGTTCAAAAGCATCAATTCTTTGGTGCTCAGCTATCTTTATAGTCCAACTCTCACATCCATACATGACTGCTGGTATGATACTAGCCAAATGCTCCAGTGTGGCATTGGGCCAGAGGGTAAATTGCAGCCATTAAAAAGTTCCTGCCCCAGGTAAAATGGGTTCCACCCTTTCGGTGTTCCTTTGGCATTTCTTGTCTTGTCATCTACCTTTTAGCTGACAGTGACCTCTGGCTGCCAAAACAACTCCACAGTCACCAGCCTAGGCCTGCCCTGTTCAGTGGTGCCCGATGCCCTCAAATTGACTTTTTTACAGGGTCCACCCAAATAGAATTGTCTTTTCTTTCAATTCCCCTCAATAGCTTGCTCTTGGAGAGAGTTAACCGGTTAAACCAAACTATACTCAGGTATTCATGGCTGCTGCTGCTGCTGCTAAGTCGCTTCAGTCACGTCCGGCTCTGTGTGACTCCAGAGATGGCAGCCTACCAGGCTCTGCTGTCCATGGGATTTTCCAGGTGAGAGCACTGGAGTGGGTTGCCATTGCCTTCTCCTCAGGTATTCATGGGGTTATTGCTAAAAGTATCACAGATCCCAATAATTTATTTGTAGGGTAATTGGAGGACTAATGAAAAATCTGAAGGAATCAAATTTAGATACAGAGAATATTCATTGAATACCTCTTAATGAATGAGACACCATGGAAGGAGACTTTGAGTATATCTCTTTATCTTTCCCACCTGGTAATATGGGTATTCGTGTTCTTTAAGTGAAGTTACACATTTTCATGTAGCTATGTAGTGAGGAGTTGAGCTTCAAAATTAGTTCCTTTAACTCCCATTTTGGTGATTTATCTGTGTTGAGGGTTAAGTATAGCCTAATGGTTAAGAGCATGAATCTAGAGTTATGTAACTCGGTTTGATACTGACTTTGCAGCTAGTTAGCTGTGTGACCTTGGACAAGTTACTTAATATCTCTGAGTCTCAGTTTCCTCTAATGTAAAATGAACATGATAATAAAGATCAGAAATACTCCATGCGATGACTCTGTGAAGATTAAATGAGTTGGTATCTATAAAGGCTTAGAATAGTACTTAGACTATAGTAAATGAAGATCAAAGTATTTATAATTATTAAACTGAATTGTGGGTTATTTTTGATTGGGGATTTCTGGACTTCTAAACCATCACATGGAAAACTGTCTACCTAATAATGCTTATGTATGGCTTATTATGAGATACAAGAAAGTTTTGCTAAAGGAAAGTGTAGAATATTCTTCCAGGTAGACCCATTAAAGTAAAAAGAGAACTCAGGACATGTGGGGCATTTTAGTTACACTCTTCAGTAAGGCCAGTAAAGAGATAAAGGTATCACTTTTAAGTAAACTTTTAGCAATCACCTATGACTCCAGCTGGTCAAATAGCAAGTTGTTTTCCACAAGTCTTCCAGAGCCTTCTAAAGCAATTTACTTGTCATTTTCTAGGGTAACCATCTTGGCCTATTAAATTCACATTTACATCCATGAAAAGTTTTCCATTCCCATCCTATATTGCTAAATTAGAGTTACATTGATCTTACATAGATCACTTTTATGGAATAGACATTTAACTTGGAGTATAAATATCTTGTCCTTGTAATGTGCTTTGTGTACAGTGATATAGAGGGACTTAAATGGAACTGGGAAAAAGCCTGTAGCGTAATTCCGAGCAGGCAGTGGTGCCCGCTATATTTGGTGCTGATATGATTTAGGCTGATACCAAATCTAACATCCTGCATTAAATCAGCCACTTCTATTAAGCTAAAAGGTATTATCTCATCCACTGAAGAGCAAATCTGCTCACACATTTGGTTGTGAGGTTATTATTGAGGCCAAGCAACATTACAGAGAGGAAGCCCCATCACCTGTACCCCACCAATTCTTCCTCAGTCTGCAAATTTTGGGTCAATTCAATGCAACAAACACTTATTGAAGAGCTTAGCCCTGGAAATTCTAGTTGTATTAACAGAATTGTATAATGATAGCATAAACCATTAACTGTTATAATTAGAAGTATGAAGAGCAGTGGGAATGAAGATGAAAGGGCACATAGGGAGCTGTCATATCATACCCAACCACAAAATGCTGGCTAGCTCCAAAGCTGAGCAGTCTTAATCAGGTAGCGCAGCAACCTACTATTTAGGGAAAAATTAGAGCATTTCACATACATTGTCTCATTTAATATCTGCCTAATATAGCAAGTAGATATTATTTTCATGCCTTTAGATGGCTAAATGGACACCCAGAAGGTGAAGTAACTAGCAAAAGGTCATAGAGATAATACACCACTGAACTGAAATTAAAATTCACACAGGCTGACTCAAAAAAAAGCCTTAAACTCTCTGTGCTATTGAACTTTTGTAACACTTCACTTTACGCTTTTTACTCTGGTGGAGACTATTTTAATAATTTCATTTTCCCATTTTGTTACCTCTTTGACCCTGTGACAATCAGGAGGAGGAGTCAGTCTATTTTTCCAAGTGAATAGACAAATGTTTAGAGAAGTGCAGTGGTTTGCCTAAATCAGAAAGTTAGTAAAGACCGGAGCTAGGGCGTCAATCCAGTTCTAACTCCAAAGATTGTGCTTGCTTTAGGGAAAAGACAGTCACTATTAAATCTGTGTAACAACCAAAGTTTGTGTTTGCTATCTCTCATTCTTTGTGGGTCTGATCCCAGATACTGTTCAGTGGTACCACAATTGGAGCTTTCCTTAAGGAACCTAATCCAATAATTCCTTTAAAATACTGTGTGTGTATTTGAGTGTGTGTCAGTAAAGTCAATAAAGACTTTTACAAGACTTTACTGAATTTGTTACAATATTGTTTCTGTTTTCTGTTTTGGTTTTCTGGCTGTGAGGATCTTAGCTCCCTGACCAGGGATCAAACTCACATCGCCTGCACTGGAAGGCAAAGTCCCAACCACCAGACTGCCAGGGAAGTCCAATTATTGGACTCAATAATTATTTTATTCCATGCTGTTATAGTTAATGAGTATCATTATATCAAAAGTATTGCTTGAAACAGGAGTGTATAGTTGCTGGGGAGGTTTCAGCCACTCAGTGTTATTTGGAACTGGAGTTTCTGTTCGTTCTACCTCAAAAAAGTATGGGAATACCTGGCCTAATTCTCACAATTGACTATGGTAATCTCCGATAAATAGGCACCCCGTTTGCAGACGAAGTGCCCTCCAGCCTCTAACACCTCTGCTTTGGCTGCTGATAGGTTCTCGTCCTGCACTGGGTTCGCATCACATGCCTCACTCCTCAGGTGCAACCTCCCTACCAACCCTCCTCCCCTGCACCCCGCTGTGCCCTGTCCCCCTCCCCCACATGCATACCTTTGCCTAAATTAGTGTGTTTTGACTTCCTGCCAATTATCCAGTTCTTGTCTATACCTTGGACCTTTCTCGCTCTGGAATCTTTTACACTAGTGCCAGTGAGTGAAGTGCTGACAAGCAGCCGAACCTTGCTCCCTGCTGCATTGCTTCTCTATGCTGTGTAACCAATTACTGCAAATTTAGCAACTTAAAACAATACACATATTTTAGCTCAGGCTTTTGGTAAGTCTAGGCTTTGCATGCTTCAGGGTCTTACCAGGCTGCAATTTTGGTATTGGCCAGATCTGTGTTCTCATCAGAGGCTCAACTGGGGAAAGGTCCACTCCTAGGCAGTATCAGCGTATGGGCAGAATTCATTTTCTTACAGTTGTAGGGCTGAGATCACATTTTTTTTTAAACTGTTTGTCTTGGCTGGGGGCAACTTTAAACTCTTAGAGGTCATCTTCAGTTCTTTGCTGTGTGACCCTCCTGGTATGCCCTCCCTCAACATGGAAACTGACTTCAAAGCCAGTTTGTGGGAGTCTGTTGCTCTGGTTTGTTTAGACAGAGTCTTCTATAGTGTAATGGAATCATGGGAATGATGTGCCTGTCACTTTGGCCAAATTCTGTTGGTTAGAAGCAAGGCACAGGTTTTGCCAGGATTCAGGGAGAGAGGATTATTCAAGGGCATGACTCATTGGTGAGAGTCAGTTACAGTGTGTTGACCATATCTGGGAACAATTTTCTTTAACCTGAAGGTCGCTTATGTGGATTTCTGGGAGCTGTTTCTCTGACATCTTATTTTCCTATCTGCCCATTTGATGACTGGACAGGTCACTGGATGGAGCAGAGACCTCTAAGCAGAGCTAAGTGTCCCTGAATTAATCAGAAATATGATACTTGTAAAATGAAATTTTCACATGTGACTTTTATGTGATAATTGAAATGTAGTTAGAACAACCCCTAATGAAAATTCTTGAAAGTTCTTCATCTGTCCAGGCCTGGTTATGTGAAATAATTTTTCAGTGCACAGGTTAAGAATTGCAAGTGGTGATTCTACCTCCTTTGAGACCAGTAACTTAACTGGCACCTGAAATAATGTGAAATTCTGAAACCAAACAACACTTGATTTGCCATGGTTTGCCACAATTAAGTGATTTCTCTATTATTTAAGTGATTTTAAGGATCTTTCAAATATTTGAATGTTGCACAAAACCTTACATTAGATGCCCCTCATGATTTCCTTATTTTGAAGATGAAATATTTTATAGAAGATCAGTTTCTTCCAGTCCTCTAAATAGATGTTTAATAAAGACTTTCACAGGGCATAACATTCTTACTCTGACTAGGATGTTCCTGAGTCTCCATAGGGCCATGCCTGTCAGAAACTACCGGATTTCTTATCACCAACAGCTCACCTCTGTTTTCAGCGTTGGTGATCATACCCCTTTGGTCTTCTGAATGTCAGCCTCTCTGTTTATCCCATTAGCTTGTGTTACTCCACTTGTAGGTTCAGCTCCTGGGACCTTCCCTCCCCTCAACCTCATCCCCATGCTCTTGTTCCACACAGCATTTGAAGTTACAATGGATTTGGGCAAGCAAGCCATCAATGACATTTTATATTGTTATAATTTATAAGCTTATTAACATGCCTTGGTCCCCACTATAACTCTCGGGTGTATTTGTAAACTTTGAATGTGACGGGCTTTATTGAGAATGGTGGGAGGGAGATCATGTAGTTTACTGTTGGTTCCTGTGTTTCTTTTTGGAGCAGCCGAGAGGCTGAGAACTGACCACCCTATGATTTAACTATTCATTGGTAGTAACGGGGCCTGGATCCTTCATATTATCAGTAAGTCTTAACCTGCCACAGGTTGAGGGATGTCCAGTTGAACAAACAACATCTCAGTCCCATCTACTGACACTGAAATTCATGTCCACTTAACTTAGCTAGGTGGGTGACCAGTGCAATTGGTTTCTTATTTTCACATGATACGAATGGTAAGAGAAATGACCCTTTTTATTATTTTAAGGAATAAAAAATGTGTCAATACCGAGCTTAGAATCTCTTTCACTCTGCCAAAGTAGCAAATTGAAGGCTGGAAATACAGCAAAAACTGATGAAAGATGGAGATAGACATCAAATGGCAAAAATACAGATCTGTCGAAGCAAGATTGGAAGAGAGGAAGCTAGGCAAATTCAACTTGCCCAGACCTGTCAGAAGTACATTTTCCTGCTAGATATGATAGAATGTGATTCACACAGAGTGAATGAATGATTGTCTTCAAACCTGGGGACTCTCTCTGTCTTTCTCTCAGAGTCATTTACATATTAAGTTTTAAACAACTGAAAAACATATCCACTGTCATAATGAAGATACAAGTTCACTAACACCTGAGAATCTATGAATTCCTTTCTTCAGCAATATTCACTTTCAAGCATCATGTGCTTAGTTTCGACGAATGTTTGTTGGCAAATTCTGCTTGGTGTAGAAACATCAATAGGAAACTGTCCTGGTTCCTAGAGTATTTAATTCAGTTTAACCCAAAGGGACTATAACGGCCAAAAACTTAGGTTCCAAGGTAGTCTCTAAATTCAGTTTGTAAATAAAAACTCAAACAGCATATGATGTCCACACTAGATAAAGCTAACTGCCTAAATTCTGTGGCTTCATTAGTGAGTACTACCTTATCCATAAAAGTCTTTCCTGCACTGTCTTATCTGACACCATTCTCTTCTGTTTCCCCTCTTTCTTTCTTTCATAACCTCCTCTTCATTTATTTATCCATTCATGTTGGCATTTCCTTGGGTTTACACTTAGCCAGTCTCGCTTTTCAATTCTGTGCACTCCCGCAGCAACCTTTCCAGTGCTCACTGCATCTAATGCTACCTGGACTCTGATGACTATGAGTCAGTATCTCCACTCTTAACTGTCTTTAGCTCTCTTCTCTCTCTCTTTTTCTTTTTCCGTTAACTCCCTGCTATTAATTACTAACAGCGTGTCCTACAAGAAAAATCCAACATATTTAACACCAAAACTGTTATCTTTCTCCCTTGACTTGCTCTGATGTTGTGTATATACCAAAAATCTGGACATAATTACAAACTTCTCCCTTTCTGCCAGTCCCTAATCTCTCATATTCATACTTAATATTATAGGTTCTCCTTACTTAACATCTCTCAAGCAGTCAACACTTCTCCAATCCCAGTGCTAATGCCCTATTTCAGGTCTTCACCAGCTCTCTGTTGTGGACTGTTTTAAGGATTTCCTTACTGATCTTTCTCTCTATGATTTCTCCATGTCTGTCTTCTATATTGTTGGTAGTTTTTATTTTTAATGAAAATAATATTATATCACTTCCATGCTTCAAATCTTCTGGTTTGCAACCAGAAAAAGTTATATTCCTTGGCAAGCAAGGTGGCAGTAGGTGAGTCCTGTCCTGTCCAGGAGGTACTATAACACCAGCAGGTAAGTGGTTAAATACAGACAATTCTAAATTATCTCCAGGTAATATTACACACTTGCAGAGCATCTTAGTAAAGCCTTTGATTTTGCATCAGCAAACTCTGAATCACATATGAAATATACATCCTCCCTTTTATCTTCCTCGCTTACTGAAAATGATGGGGAAAAAAGGCTTATCTTATGGGAGGAGCTGCATTTGCTTGATAAGTTTCTGACATTGACTTTCTCTGGTCGTTACTATGAAAAACATGAAGTGCAGTTGTTTGTGCTGAAACATTCATGTATTGAACATTCAACGTAGCAATGTTAAAATATGTATTTTAGATGTAGTCCCTTCTTTTAGAAATGTGTTACCTTAAACTTCACTATGAAGAACATTTGAGGACTCATCAGCCATGTATGTGCTCTGTTATCTATACGACGATTGCATATTTTCAATAAACATGCTCCCCCATTGATCATGTGTTATTTATTCCTTCATTTGCTGTTTATGTTTTAAGAGCTGTGATATGGCATCAACTATCCTGGGCCCACAGATAACTGAGCCAAACCAGAAAAAAAGTATTTGCCTTCAAGAATCTGACAGTCTAGTGAGAGAGATGTGCGATCAAGTATTTCATGAACAAATGAAAAACCATGCTTCCGCTGGAAGAAATGAATTGCTCAGAGACAAGTGTGTAAGAGTTCTGCCTGGCCAGGAAGATCAAGATGATGTCTACACATAAGTGAATTTTGAACGGAAGAGAATTAACCGGGTGGTGAGGCAGGGAAAAGTGTTTTAGTTATAAGGAACAGAATGTATTGTTCCAAAAGTTGTTTCTGATGTAACATGGAAGCAACAGTTGTGTTTTTGGTTCTACACTTTTTCTTTTTAAAATTAAGATATATTTGGCATACAAATTGTATTAGTTTTACATGTATAACATTATATATATATATGAACACCACTGCAAGTTTATTTATCCCTCAACACATATAGTTACAATATTTTTTTTTTCCTTGTGGGGAGAACTCTTAAGGTGATCTACTCTCTTAATAGCTTTCAAATATGCAATATAGTTTTGATAACTCTAGTCACCATACTGTATATTACATCCCCTGAAAATTAGTCTTACATTTAAATCTCAATATTTATTCCACCTGAGTGGCCTTGGGTTAATTTTGTGCCCAGAGATAAAACATATCCCTGTGGCTTTTTGTAAAGATAATAATGAAACTAATGTGACTAGTTTTAAAACATTATTTAGTTAAAAAATTTTTTTTTACTAAAAATTGTATTATTTCTTTGCCTTTTTTGTCTTCTTTCCTGCTTTATTTCTATCAATTGTTCTAAATGTAATCCTCTACCTTTAGCCATTAAGAAAAAGGAATTAAGAAATTAAGAAGTGTACCATCCTGCCATAGGAATTAAAGAAAGGTTTTGAAGACAAGCCTCTCGATTTTTCAGCATCTGATTTGCTCTATTCATTTATGGTCTTCTTTTTCTTTTCTGTAGTACTTGAGTGTATTAAACCCAGTTACCTCCCCAAAACCTGAATTATCTTTTTATTATTGCTGTTGTCCTTTAAAAATCAAGCTTGTGAGAGAATAGCATCGAACATGTATATTATCTAGGAAACAGATAATACGAAACAGATCACCAGCCCAGGCTGGATGCATGAGACAAGTGCTCGGGCCTGGTGCACTGGGAAGACCCAGAGGAATCGGGTGGAGAGGGAGGTGGCAGCAGGGATCGGGATGCGGAATACGCGTAAATCCATGGCTGATTCATGTCAATGTATGACAAAAAACACTACAATATTGTAAAGTAATTAGCCTCCAACTAATAAAAATAAATGGAAAAAAAAAATCAAGCTTGTGCTATATTGCGTGTATTAAAGATTCTAATTCTTCAACCTTCTCCACTGAGATGCATTTGGTCATATGACTTTGCAGCTTTCCTTACTAATGCAGTGGAGTCTGCTGCCTTGTCCTTTTGGATCTGAGTAGAACTTGGAACTTGCGTTGGTTAATGAGCTGTCAGCAGAGATAGCACAAGCAGAGGCTGGAAAAAGCCTTTGTGTGCTTCTGCTTGCCTTGGCTCTCCTGAAATTGTCTTGAGAACGTGCCCCGGCGAGCCTCCTGGAAGATGAGACAGACAGGTGGAGGGAAGCCAGATCATCTCAGTTGTCATGGCTGATGCCATGCTCATCAGCAATAGCTGGGTGAGCCCAGGCCAGAACAGTCCAGCCAAGCCCAGCTGAGCCACCAGAGTCATTGACCTGGGGACTGACAAACAAAACACATACGTATTGTTTTTTTTTTTTTTTAAATGTGTATAACAAGCCACTGAGCTTGGGGTGGTTTATCATGCCATGTTATTGTGGCAGTAGAAAACTGATACAAGAATAAACTCTCATTTATAACTTTATTATTTCTTCATAGATTTCTTCAGTGACCCATATTTGATTTTCTAATGGAAGCCAATAATACAATTATAAAATAGATATTTGGCTATAAATAACCTATTCCAGTATTCTTGCCTGGAGATTCCTGTGGACAGAGGAGCCTGGCAGGCTACAGTTCATAGGGTCATACCTGACTGAAGCAACTTAGCATGCAAGCATAACCTTTTAGGAAGCTTTGTATTCTGTGAAGTGCAGTATACCTTTAGTTAGATACTGGAAGTATACGGGGGGAAACTCATTTTCTCTATGAATATAATAAAATATGTAGTCAGTTTGTCTGAATAACATTTATTTTCATTATCTATGAAGAAATTCAGATCACCACATGACTATGGTCTAGAAACCAAAGTGCATAGGAAGATCATGGCCATTCATTTTATTATGAGAGATGCATAAAGCTATGCTGGTTTGAAGTTTTACTGTATATAAACTCATGTTAATTTTATTAGTTGTAAAGAAACTTTCTTACATCCCTACTCCTTAGAAATGTGCGTGCCTTCTTAGGCGGGGAAATGTGACTACACTGCCAAGTTTCACTGCTGACTCTGGATAACCACTTAAGTCCACATCCCTGAAAGGAAGTGATTTGAAAAGCAAACAAATGGGAAGGCCTTGAGTTAATGTAAGTTAGGGTGTTGTATATAGTTGCAGAGGTACACACTAAGGATTATGTATATTTTTAGCTAATTTACATTCAAGGAAGTTGTGAGGTTATTAAAAGAACTTTAGGTTTGATTTGGACTGTTTTTTCCCAGCTACTCACACGTACGTGGCCTTCTTCCTGCCAAAAGTTCAGAAGATGGGAAAACTAACCAGTGAAGCTTCCCAGTCTTGAGGGAAAAGGATACAAAAGGAGAATATAGTGGAAGAAGGTCATAGGGCCCATGAGAGGTCCTGGCCTGCTCTGGGGAATGCTTTATTTATGATGTTGTTTTTTAAGTTGGAGTATAATTGCTTGACAATGTTGTGTTAGTTTCTGCTGTAACACAATGTGAATCAGTTGTGGAAATCAATATAAGAAAGAAAAAATGACCCAATCAAAAACTGGGCAGAAGACCTAAATAGACATCACTCCAAAGAAGACCAGATGGCCAGAAGACACATGAAAAGATGCTCAACATCACTAGTTTTTAGAGAAATGTAAATTGAAACGTCAATGAGGTATCAACTCATACCAGTCAGAACGGCCATCATCAGAAAGCTACCAACAATAAATGCTGGAGAGGGTGTGGAGAAAAAGGAACCCTACTACACTGTTAGTAGGAATGTAAATAGATACAATCACTGTCGAGAAAAGTATGGAGGTTCCATGAGCCAGCAGTCCCACTACTGGGTATATATGCTGAGAAAACCATAACTCCAAAAGACACATGGACCTCAGTCTTCATAGAAGCACTACTTATAAGATCCAGGACACCTATTAATAGATGTCCTTCAACAGATGGATGAATAAAGGAATTGTGGTACATATATATGATGGAATATTACTCATCCATAAAAAGGACTGCTTTATTTTAACACAGCTCATACTGTGTAGGTCATGACAGTTGACTGCATAAAGTCAGCTGTCATGTTTGACATGTTTTTCAGAAGTTTCATCCCTTTAGCTAGCACACCATCTCTGTGGATGTGATTCCCATTAGTTGTAGATTTCCTTTCATCTTTAGATAATGTTGAAATGATTATTTTATTGGCTATCCATAAAATGAAATATTATACAACACTAAAAATGATACATTTAAAGAAAATGTTAATGGCTTCAAAAAATGCTCTATATGTAGATGAAAAAGGGCAATTTTAAAACTGGGCATGCAATATAGTCATAATTATGTGCATGTGTATTTATCTATTTATAATATGAAAAATGCCGGAAGGAAATATACCAGAATGGTTTTCTTTATGTGATGGATTTATGATTATTTTTAATCTTCTTCATACTTTTTTTAATTTTTCAATTTAAAAAAGTGATTATGTGACATTTATGATTAGAGAAATTAACATATTAATTAAAATATGCTGGTTTAGGAGCACTTTGAAAGACAAGGGTTATGTCTTTTTTTCCCCCCAAATCTGAGTACTTTAACACCTAGTCCCTTGAGAGTCCCTTGGACAGCAAGGAGATCAAACCAGTCAATCCTAAAGGAAATCAGTCCTGAATACTCATTGGAATAACTGATGCTGAAGCTGACGCTCCAATACTTTGGCCACCCGATGTGAAAAGACCCTGATGGTGGGAATGATTGAAGGCAGGAGGAAAAGGGGACGACAGAGGATGAGATGGTTGGATGGCATCACTGACTCGATGGACATGAGTTTGAGCAAGCTCTGGGAGTTGGTGATGGACAGGGAAACCTGGCGTGCTGCCGTCCACGGGGTCGCAGAGTCAGACACAACTGAGTGACTGAACTGAACAGAACTAGCACCTAGTGCTTGGAATGTTGTAAGGGGGAAGGAGAAGCATATTTGATGAATAAAAGAGGAGACAAGGGTCCAGTAGGCAGAATAGGGCGTTGCTTAATAAAGCAGAACACCAAGGCTGTTTTAAGGTACAGTTATAAGAAGGCAGAGATTCTGTTTCTTTAACATTAATGCATATATGTGGAATCTAGAAAAACAGTACAGATGAACCTAGTTCCAGGGCAGGAATAGAGACGCAGATGTAGAGAACAGAGGTGTAGACACAGGTGGGGGAAGGAGAGGATGGGATGAATTGAGAGATTAGGTTTGATATAAATACACTACTCCATGTAAAGTACGTAGCTAGTGGGAAGCTGCTATACATCATAGGGAGCTTAGCACAGTGCTCTGTGATGACCGAGGTGGGTGGGATGGGAGAGGGAGGGAGGTCCAAGAGGGAGAGAGGATATATATATACACATATAACTGATTCACTTCGTTCTGTAGCAGAAACTAACACAAACTTGTGAAGCAATTATATTAAAAAAAAAAAGTTGCAGGAGTTCTGGGTTGTGTCCGACTCTTTGTGGCCAATGGACTGTATGTATGTAGCCCACCAGGCTCCTCTGTCCATGGGAGTTTTCCAGGCAAGAAAACTGGAGTGGGTTGCCATGTCCTTCTCTAGGGGATCTTCCCAACCTAGGGATAGAACCCATGTCTCTTACATCTCCTGCATTGGCAGGGGGATTCTTTGCCACTAGCACTGCCTAGGAAGCAGGAATAAAAAAAAAAAAAAACAGTTACTGTCAGCCTTATCCTAGAATACCAAGAGCTTTGTGAGATCTAGGAACCATTTTTTTCATCAGTTGATGACCTTTGGCTTGTTTCTTCATTGCTTTGTGTCCTTTTTTTCCTGTTGTTATAGAAGTGTAATTATTTCTGAACGCAGTGTTTCCCTGGAGTAACACTATGTGATGTGAGAGAGACTGTAAATGACAAAGAAAATAAAGGGAGCCGTTTCATACATTTTGATGAAAACTTGATTCCTTTCCTCCAGGAAGTCTTTCTTGATTACTGTAACCTGTTCTGCTCCACTGCCTTCACTGTGCTGCGCTTACGTGCTCAGTTGTGTCTGACTCTTTGTGACCCTATGAACCATAACCCAGCAGGCTCCTCTGTCCATAGGATTCTCCAGACAAGAATACTGGGATGGGTTGCCATGCCCTCCTCCAGGGGATCTTCCCGACCCAGGAACTGACAGGTCTCTTGCGTTGCAGGCGGATTCTTTACTGTCTGAGCCAACAGAGAAGCCCAACTACCTTCACTACTTTTCTTTTCTACTGTAAAGTGAAAGCTCTGTGGTGGAGGAAAATGCATGCAGTTGCTAACTACGTGCTGGGCCCTGTCCTAAGCCCTCTTCTTATTCATCCTCTCGACCGCCATCAAAAGCAGATGGTCCTTCTTGTTCCCATTTTACAGACAAGAAAACGGGGAGAGAAGTTAAGGCCCTTGCCAAAGTCACATAGCTCAAGAAGAGAAGAGCTTTGCTGCTCTCATCACCCTTGGCTGCTCCCCATCACCAGGTTATACTACCTCTTCTATAATATTAAAGGGCTCAGTCAGTGTTCATTGGTCACTCAAAAAGAAGCCCCAGATATTTTTGTGATTCTAGAACCATCACAGACTGAAAATGGAGAAGAGTCATTATATCTGACAAGTTTGATAGAAAAGTTTGAAAAATTGATCTCACTTTAAATGATAAATCACAAGCAAATGAATAATTATTGTTTGACTTACTCAGGGGAACATGAGTCGTTGCACCTTGGGGATGAGTGTATTTCTGTGCTATTGGGGGAAGTGAACATGCCCGTGCATTTTCTTCACTCTGCATTTTGTTCTGATTCTTATTTTGCATATACAGCAGTTTCTCACACATATTACAAAAAGTAACAGAAACAGTGCAGACAACGTCTGTACCTGTATAAATAAGGAGGTGAGTTGATGGAATAAGAAGACTTGGAAATGGTATGTACAGTGCAGAGTCTGCCCCGTCTGGGCAGCTCCTGGGCAAAGCAGCCAGTCTGTGTAGACAGCAGGCCCAGGGGGGTCAGATAATTCTGGAGGACAGAACATCATCCAGGAAGGCTGGCCTCAGTCCTTTCCTTCAGCCATGCCCCGACTCACATGTGTGCTCCTGGCCTAATCATGTTCCTTCTTTCTGCTTGAGTTTTCTTATCTGTCATTTGGGGAATTAAGAACTGGCCTTACCTTGGAAAGCCTCTGAAACCATTCCCTGAAAGGTGTTGGTTGTCCCTGTTGTTATTAACATTACTGGATCACCATTACAGGCCAGCCCTGGGCTTGGAATGGAAAAAGTGAGCCGACCTTGCCTGACGTGATCGCAACCCTGTAAGCCAGTCAGCTTTCTTTTCCATCTGACCCTGATGGCCTTGTGCTACCTGATGAGGCTCAGGCTTTTGACAGCTGGCCCAGGGTCATCCAGTTCAGAGCACAAGTGGGCCCTATGGACACAACACTTTGAGGGTTCTTTGAATGATCCGGCTGGGGTGGATCCAGGTTCTTTTCATGCCAAATGGAAACTCGGCCTGGGGAAACACATCACTGGCCATGGTGCACTCTGTTCTTCTCTTTCCCCCAAACTCACATTTGGTCTGAGCTGCTGCACTTATATCCTTTATTTTTACCACTAACCACGAACATTTCCAAAGCCCATGGACTCTGCCTCATGCCTTTGAACTCAGCAGCTATGATGGAAACTTGAGATTTTACGTCTGCCTGGCTGAAATCTCCTCCTCTGGGAGAGAAGACAGTAATTGCCTTTTGGGTGATTTCACCTCCACTAATTCTTTTCATATTCATAGAGGGGTTTTGATAAAACCTAAAGAAACAAACCTGCTTCCTGAGCTACATCGACCTTCCAGGGGCAGACTTCAGTGGCAGCAGCCTGTTTATAATCTCCTGGGCCCGTTTCTGTTTTCATTTTCCTGAAGATTGAAGTGGATGCGGTGCAGAAAACAATAGCAGGATAATACCGTAATCCTCTTGGTTCTCTCACATGTTGTTCACTAGCCTGTATTCAGAGATGTATGTAAGAATCTTCCGTCCTTATACCCATGGGTAAACAAAGGATCCCACAGTCTGTTGGCTATCCCTGGGGAATTAAAAACAAATGTATATACCATAATATTCCCGGAGATTAAGTTATTTGAAAGGCATTTTATTTTATAATCATGAAAATACATCTGTTCTTGTTTTTCTGGCTGGTAACCAGATCTCAAACGGCCAGTAAATAATCTCTCGTTTTTCTTTCTTTCTTTCTTCTCCTCCACTCTGTCTCCCTTGCCCTTTGCTCTTTGATGTGTATGAGGGGATAGGAGGGTAATCAGGCACTGAGAAACCACAATTACGGAGGGTCATTTTTCATTTATTATTTCTTCTGATGCTTTTACTTTTTGACTTTGCATGATTAAGGAAAGGGGAGGGAAAGAGGTTGGTGAGAAGGTCAGTCTATTGTGTTGCTTCTGGATTCTGTGTATTTACTCTTCCTAAGTCTGTGTACATTCTGAATCACTTGACATGCTGCACATTCTTCTATAAAATCTAGCTTGGAGCAGCAGTCTTTGAACACTGTGGAGGTACACTTAGTAATTCTAGGATTTGAATAGTTAAAAAAAATGCTGAGAGATTTTTTTTTTTTTAAATGACCTGATGTCTTGGAGAAGATACTTTCCTTAATTAGCAGTGACTAATTCTGTAGTTTTTCTTTTAAATGAACTACCATCATTACACATAATGTATGGAAGCATTGCTCTTTACAGTAATAAAGTTCACACGGAATGTGTCCATTTCTGGTTTGCTGAATGGAAGCACCATTGCAAATGCTTTGTGTTGCTTTTATAAATAACATAAATGGTAGAATCAAATGTCATAGTGGGCTGCTCGAGATTATCTGATCTATTTTTAGAATTCCAGTAAAATTAGGTTTAAAGGGTTTAATAGAAAAGGGCATTTGTTTAAGAACATCTTAATATATTTTTCATGAACATATATTGCAGCTAAAGATAGAATACTAGTAATTCATAAAAATGCATCTACCTATTTGCTGATTTGAAAATTAAAGATTAATGTATAGTTTAATTTTGAAGGATAATCAAGTGCTATTCTAAGACTTTAAGTTGATTACAGGCATCAGCATTTGAAAACATCGACTGAATCTACTTAAAAATACGTGATGCATGAAATCCAAACACTATGAAAATTTTAATATTTATAATCACAGATGGATATTAAGAAAACTTATAATGACTAAAATGTATTATTGACTTTTAAAAATTATTAATAATTATGAGTAATCAGAGATTTCTAGGCAAATTATCTCTCACAAGAAAGATAGTTATTGTGTTTTCGAACAAACTTCTTGTAATCATTTAGTAAGTCAATAACCTGTTACTTCATTGTAAAATGATCCATAATTTGACTACTTAAGAGATTATTAACCCAGTCTAATGTCTCCAGTGCCATTAAAACCTGACTAGGTGGGGGTGACATTTTAGTAATCCGGAATCTGTTAGTTTATGCTGGATTCTGGCACTCATTGGCATTTTGCTGGGTAATCCCGCCAAAGGGTTATGCTATAAATCCAAGTGTGCTTCCTTCTTGAGCTTGAGCCACATGAAACCAAAAGACTTCTGTGTGTCAAACATGGGTTTTGTTCATGATTTGAGCATCGAAGCCAAAGGTTGAATTAAACCATTCTTTTTCAGTTCACCTCTGTACTGGAATCATTCTATACTCTATAGTCTAAATAGTAGAAGAATATACGGAATTATAATAAATGAGTGGAAGCTTTTAACTGCTTTCCCTGCCATTGACAGCTTTTTATGTTTAGTCCTTAGCCATGGCATTCATTTAGAGCAGCAGTTCTCAATGATGGGGATACAGAGTGAAGTAGCATCGGTGCTCAGTCACTAAGTCATGTCCGAGTCTTTGCAACCTCATGCGCTGTAGGCCACCAGGCTTCTCTGTCCATGGGATGTTCCAGGCAAGAATACTGGAGTGGGTTGCCATTTCCTCCTCCAGGGGATCTTCCCAACCCAGGGATCGAACCTGCATCTCCTGCGTCTCCAGCATTGGCAGGAAGATTCCTTTCCACTGAGCCACTGATCCAGTTAAGTCTCTGTGCTCCAAATACAGGGGCCCTGGTTCAATCCCTGGTCATGGAACTAGATCCCACATGCAGCAACTAAGACCTAGCACAGTCAAATAAATAAATATTATTTTAAAAAGAAGTGGGGCTAAATTAGCACTCAGATAAAACTACTCTAGGCCTTATGCCAAATGGTTTAAAACCATTTAACAAATGGATCAAAGTAGCCACATGGGAAGCCCTAGTGAAGTAGAAGAAATGGCATATAAGAATCTCTGGGAAGGAGGCTTGAATTGAGTGTTGGGATTCAGAAAATATGCTTGCCTACTTGAGAAGTGATTCCATAGTGAAACTCTGTCACTAATGGGATCATGCTAGGTGAAAGTGATAGACTTGAAGCCATTGACTTAAAGTATTTGTAGCTGAGTGGTCAATTTAAGTGACTGCAAAGATCTCTCTCTCCCAAAAGGGATTTTTTTCATGATCTGATATGTAATGTGTGTGTGTGTGTGTGTGCATGTGCACTCATGGAAGAAGTTTGGAGAGAGGGCGGTGCTCTTACCCTCGCCAAATGACAGGAAAGACAGGGAACTGGAGGACAGTGTCTGCTGTCTGGTGTCTGCTTTCTCTCCTATACTCAGAGCTGATTCTGACTCTGACGCTCACATGTGAGGAGCCTCTGGGGACTCTCAGGATACTTGGAGACACCGCAGTGGTGGTCTGAGATCCTGTAATCAGTTGTCAGGTCTCAGAGGTAAATCGGGAAATCCAGATTAAGGTCAACATTTCATTTTTCTCACAAGCTGGTGAGACCAGAAAAGATTTGGGCAATATTGTTTTACTTTAACAATTAAGATAATGGGCATTTTAGTAATTCAGAATTCTTTGTAAGTATCATATTCTGAAGGCTGAATTTTAGACACAGAGTCATTGGCATCAAGAAGATATATTAATAAAAAAATCCTGATTTTTTTAAATGAAAAAGAAGCCTTCCAGCAAAATAACATATTCTAAATTTTTTTCACTTGTGGATTATAGCCCATAAGTATTTTAAATGCTTGGATAAAAATTAATGAGTGGGATTGTTCTTGACTCAGACAATGTATTGGCTGTGTGACTTTTGACAAATCTTTTAATGCTCTGTGCCACAGATTCCCTATCACTGAAAGAAAGTTAATATTCACTGCCCTAGATACATCAGGAAAAGAGCCTTATTAATGTTTATTTGCATTCCTTAACAGCAACTGAAGCAAGGTTAAGCTTACTTGTGAACTTAGTTTACTATCAGAAAGCTGAGAAACAAAGTTTCAGAAAATCATCTGCTGGTTTCCAAAGTTATGGCAGAGTTCTCACAGAATCCCATGCCCTCTACTCCACCTCCCCCACACAAAGAAAACCACCCCCTCCACAAAAAAACCACCTTTGATACCACTGAATTTTATGCATGCTGTTTATTATAATTAAAAAGATCAATTGTCTTTGCAAGCAGATATCAATGTTTATATGTATAACATTTCTGATTGCAAATGAGATGAGCGCTTTTTGCCTGGAGAAAACCTGTATCACTTCACTGTTTAGTTGCTCAGTCATGTCTGATAATACGGTGCAAGGAGCAGGGATCCAAAAGGAATCCAGCAGTCTTGCAGAGTTGAGGAGACAGACAGTAGGTTTCAGAAGTTCAAGGTGTCTAGAATTTTCCAGGTGCAGTACTGGGAGGAGGGAGCTATTCAGAGAAAGAGGTCCTGAAATATGCATGAGACCCCATGAGACCTGTTGAATATGGTTTGCAAGTTGCCTGGGTTGAAACTCCACAAGGCCAGATGAAAACAACTTTCCAAAGACATAACTATTACTTGGGGCTGTAAGACAAACAGTTACACAGGTCTGGAAATTATGTTCCTTCTAACAGAATCCAAGTAAACAGTAAAGAGACGTGGAGCATTCATTAGACATCCAAACAAAGGTATAACTTAGAAGTGGGCTATAGGACTTCCCTGATGGTGCACTGACTAAGTCTCTGTGCTCCCAATACAGGGGCCTGGGTTCAATCCCTGGTCAGGGAACTAGATCCCACATACAGCAACTAAGACCTGGCACAGCCAAATAAATAAATATTATTTAAAAAAGAAGTGGGGCTAAATTAGCACTCAAATAAAACTACTCTCAGTTCAGTTCAGTTCAGTTCAGTCACTCAGTCATGTCCGACTCTTTGTGACCCCATGGACTGCAGCATGCCAGGCCTCCCTGTCCATCACCAACTCCCGGAGTTTACTCAAACTCATGTCCGTTGAGTTAGTGATGCCATCCAACTATCTCATCCTCTGTCGTCCCCTTCTCTTCCTGCCTTCAATCTTTCCCAGCATCAGGGTCTTTTCAAATGAGTCAGCTCTTCGCATCAGATGGCCAAAATACTGGAGTTTCAGCTTCAACATCGGTCCTTCCAATGAATATTCAGGACTGATCTCCTTTACAATGGACTGGCTGGATCTCCTTGCAGTCCAAGGGACTCTCAAGAGTCTTCTCCAACACCACAGTTCAAAAGCATCAATTCTTCAGTGCTCAGCTTTCTTTACAGTCCAACTCTCACATCCATACATGACCACTGGACAAACCATAGCCTTGACTAGATGGACCTTTGTTGGCAAAGCAAAGTCTTTGCTTTTTAATATGCTGTCTAGGTTGGTCATAACTTTTCTCCCAAGGAATAAGCGTCTTTTAATTTCATAGCTGTAGTCACTAACTGCAGTGATTTTGGAGTCCCCAAAAATAAAGTCAAGCACTGTTTCCACTGTTTCTCCATCTATTTGCCATGAAGTGATGGGACCAGATGCCATGATCTTAGTTTTTTGAAAACTACTCTAGGAATATACCAAATGGTTTAAAACCATTTAACAAATGGATCAAAGCATCCCACAGTTAACTTAATTATCTGCTAGAGAAGTTCCAGAGCTCTTTAAAGAAATACAGCAAAATTAATTGCTCAAAAGCAGAAAAATTGAAATATACAGTCTCTAGAAAATTACCAAAAATTTGAAAAAACAGAAACTATAACACATAACCATCAGGAAATAATTCAATAAAACATCCAGAAATTATAACATGAAGAAATTAACAGAAAAGAAAATATGCCTCTTATGTACAAGATAAAAGATAACATGTTCTTGATTATCAACATGATGAAGAAATAAATGGAAAATACGAAAAATAATGCAAATATTACTTGTAGAGATAAAAGCACAATATCTGAGATGAAAAATACCACACATGGAAATTATAGCAGATTCCACACTGGGAATAAAAATGCTAGTGGAACTGAAGCCACAGCAACAGGAAAGTATGGTGCATTGAAAAATAAAGTCTTGGTGACCCACTGGGTAATATTCAGTGGTATAATATATGTTTAATTGGATGCAAAGATGATGAGTCAAGCAATACTTGAAAAAATGAAAAAAAAAATTTCCCAATTTGATGAAAATGATAAAGCCCTCATATCAGAAACTTAAATACTCAAATAAGAAAAGAAAATGTCTGAAACAAATGATTTAAGCTTCTATTTAAGGGGAAAAATATCAGATTAAGCTCAAAGTAAGAAATAGGAAGGAAATAGTAAAGATAAGGAACCAGTGAAATAGACTATGGAAAAGCACAAAGTTAAAAATAACTAAAAAGTTATTTATAGAGATTATTAAAGTTGCTAAATGTTTAACAAGATTAATCTAGAAAAGGAAAAACCACAAGTTACCAATATAAGAATGAAGCTTAGAACATAAGTTTAGACCCTACAAATGATAAAAACACAAAAAAGTGAGGAAATGTTATAACAGTGTTCACATTTATGCTGATTGTGACAAATGTAATGAAATAGACAAACTCCTTGAAAGACAGAGATACAAGCTTACCCACAGAGAAAGAAGTAACATAAATAGCTTTATATCATTGAATTTATAGAAGAAAATATAGTTGTAATTGGTTTCCATTAGTGAAGTTACCAAAAATTCAAATATACAATAACAACTTAAATGCAAAGGGCCTAGAATAACCAACATAGTGAAAAACAAACAAAAAGAACAAAACTGAAGACTTGAATTACTTGATTTCAAGAATTACCATGCATTTTCAAAAATGCAATATAAAGGTTGATATATAAATTAAAGAAATAAAAGAGTCTAGATGCTTAGTTTCTAAGGTAATTCAGTAGACTGGAGAAGAATCTTTTCATCAAATGAGGCTGGAACAAATCATCCATAGCAGAAACATGGGCCTCAAATCTTCCCTCACATTACATACAAAAATTAACCCAGTTTGGATTATATACCTAGAGGTATAAACCCCAGCTACAAACTACAGAAAGAAACAGGAGACAATTTTTATGACCATAAGTTAAACAAAGAAGTCTTAGATCACAAAGAAGAATCATAGACTTACTTGTAGGAGCCACAATGATAAAATTTCTAGAAGGAAGTATTTGTCATCTTGGGTGACAAAATTTCTTAGATTTACTCAAGAACATATTTGAACATAACAGCAAAAATGGTATGTTGGACTTCATCAAATTAAGAAGTTTGCTCTCCAAGGATCACCGTTAAGAATGAAAGGCCAGACATGGAATGGGAGAAAATACTTAGAAAACGTGTATTTGATAAAGGATTTGAATCCAGAGTAGGTAAAGAACATTTATAACTCAGTAAGTAGAAATCCAACAACTGACCAGAAAAAAAAAAAAAAAGAAAAGAAAAAGAAATACTCCACCAATGAATATGTATGAATGGTTAATAAATACAAGATGCTCAGCACTATTAGTTAACAGTAAAATGTAAATTAGAACTACAATGTGATACCTCTACATACATTCTGAAACTACTAAAATTAAAAAGACCCCAAATACTAAGTGCTGGTATTAATATAGAACAACTGGAAATACATAATGCTGATAATAAAGTTCAATAATACAGCCATTTAGGAAAACAGTATGGAAGTTTGCTGTCAGATTAAATGGGCTGTTTAAGCCCAATTTTAAAGAAGCTTTCTTAACCACAGTGCAGCTTACTATGTATTTATATACTCACCCACTTATTCACTTAACTAATTATATGAGCAAAGATCTTGCAATTAAGGCCACTTGTAACTGCATCATGGTAAACACAACTTGGTACTGAAAGAACTTATAGTTTAGTTGATTTAGTTAATTGGGCTCATGGAATATAATGTCCAGAACTGCCCCTCTGGGGCTTCCCAGATGGTGCAGTGGTAAAGAATCTGCCTGCCAATGCAGGAGGCACAGGAGACTTGGGTTCAGTCCCTGATTGGGATAATTCCCTGGAGGAGAAACTGGCAACCCGCTTCAGTATTCTTGCTTGGGAAATCCCATGGACAGAGGAGGCTGGTGGGCTACAGTCCATGGGGTCACAAAGAATCAGACATTACAGCATGCATATATACACACACACATACATAAATACATACATACATATATATATATATAGGACCATGTAGAGAGACTATTGATACCAGATTTATGGGATAAGGGAAGGCTTTTTAGAGGTAAAGATAGCAAGTGGAAACCTGAAGATCTTCAAAATTCTGCACCATCTGGCTACTGGCTTTCTATGCTTCAGCCCACATAGCTTTTCAGATTTGTGCCAGGCTATACCCCAAAGCCAAGGGGTCAGAACTGCACTGCAAAAAGTTTTCCTCTCTAGTGAGATGTTAGGAAAAGAAATGGACAATGGTACGAACATGAAGTTTACCACAAGACTAGATGTATTGAGCCTTGGCCACCATATCCTGTTCATCTGTGTATACTTAACAATTAGGAGAAAATTGAATGAGGCAGAGAAAAACTTTCTGAGTGAATAATAAGGGAATTGCTGGGCAATACATGAATTCAACTGAGCAGTGATGGGGCATAATGGGTTATCTGGGGATCCCAGGTCTGTGAGTAAATAGTAACCACCACTGTTCACAATAAGATCTGGTTGGTCTGGTGACTGCATCATATATGGCAGGGTAGTTTTTGAGTGCTGGACAGACTTAGAGGTAAAATTTGGGATGATCTCCCTCTGCTCTTACCATGCATATTGTTCTCAAATAAATAAATACCAGGCCTGGAGAAAAGCTTTATAACATTTTTAAAGCTCTATAGTAATAGGGAAATCTCAGATCTCTCCAGACTATTCTTAGTTCACTTTACCAGACTGAAGATTCCTTGATATATCCATTTTCTAAGAACATAGGACATGGATATTATTTTAAACAATTTGGTTCTTAGATACAATCAAATAACAGGTGTTCTCATTCATAGCAATTGATTTAAAAATAACTTCTCTGATCATATCAATTTGGAATCAATGTTGTTTAGGTTGCATTAACAGGAAAAATGAATATTTTGGTCTCTAAGAAAAAGTGAATCTTATTTCTTCAAAGCCAGCTAAATAACCTAGGGTACTGAGGTCATGGAAGTTAAAACAAGGGATTTGTTGTTCTTTTCTTTTTCATAAAATATAAATCTCTTTATGTTCTCTCTCTTTCATAGTACTCTATTTTTTCATTCCATCTTTCTTAATCCATGTCTTTTTTCACATTTTGTTTTGTTCCTATTCCTTAGTTTGCAAAGTTTCCATATTTCCTGTTTGAATCAATGTTTATTTTTTTGATAACTTTATTTTTTAATTGGAGGATAACTGCTTTGCAATGATGTATTGGTTTTTGCCATACAACGTGAATCCGTCATAATTATGTATGTGTCCCCTCCTTCTTTGAGCCTCCCTGTCCCCTCCCATCCCACCCCTCTAGATTATCACAAGAGCACCAGGCTGGGCTCCCTGTGGTATACAGTAGCTTCCCACTAGCTATCTCTTTTACACATTATATTGTATACATATCAATGCCGTTTTCTTATTTGTCCTTCCCTCTTCTTCCCCTGCAGTGTCCACAAGTCCCTTCTCTACGTCTCTATTCCTCCCCTGAAAATAGGTTTATCATGACTATTTTTCCAGATTATACATATATGCCTTAGTATACAATATTTGTTTTTCTCTTTCTGACTTGCTTCACTCTGTACATCAGGCTTTGGGTTCATCCGCCTCACTATGACTGACTCACATTCATTCCATTTTATGGCTGGGTAATATTCCTTTGTCTATATGGTTCTTAAACTTGAATGGACATCATCACAGTAATTTAGAAGGTTTGGGAAGCACAGAGGACTGAGTAACACTCTAAAGTCTGATTCAGAAAGAGGGTAAATGTGTGTGAAAATCTGCATTTGTAGTAAGTTCCCAGATGAGGCTAACGCTGCTGGTTCTGAGATCATACCTTGATAATCACCAACCTGTAAGTCATCCTACAGGTAGCAGGCTAGGGAGATACTGACTGTTATAGAATGTGCTCAAATGGAATCTAAGTGGTCTGAAAGCCTAATTGCAAGGGAACCAGGCAATAAATCTGCCATCTCAAGGTTAATTGCCTATATTGTTTTTAACCTTGAGATTGGAGGTGCTTTAAAATCTTTTTATAGAGGTTCCAATAGACTATAAATCCAGAAGGTATATAGTTGTGAAACTTTTACCATTGTTGTCTCTTCCCCAATATGTTTTTTCCCTTGGTTTGCATAATCACCTCATAATCTTTAAGCTTTGCTGAGTATTTTCTACTGAAAACATAAAGTAGATCAAATCTTATTACTAAATGGCTCTGACAGCTGAAGAAAATGAAAATGATTGTTTGTATTTAATAAGTCAAGAATGGAAGAGTAATTGTTTAACATAAATGAAAAAATGCAGAGCTCTATGTTATCTGTATATTTGGCATTTCACCGAGTGGAGCAACATATCTTTGTTTGCAGCCCTGGTAGTTAAACCCTTTCCATATGTTTTGCCAAAGCTAAAGCATAACAAAATTAATAAATAAAAACCCTCTGAAAAGCCAGGATCTGCTTTTTAGAATTTCTATCAGGCCTCAGAAAAATCACTCTGCCTGTATTTTTTCATACCAATTTTTTTCTTTCTTCATTTGACATTCCTGAATTTAAATTATGTTTGTGGGTTTGCCATCTAGTCTTTTTCTTATTCATATTTGTTTATTTGTTTTTTGTCCTTCACGGTAAAGATGGTTCCTCTCTTTATTTTTAAGTATTGTTATTATGTTTATGTGGGTATAGTAGCTTTACAATGTTGTGTTAATTTCTGCTGTACAACAAATTGAACCAGCTATATGCATACATATATCCCCTCTTTCTTAGACACCCCCTCCCCTCATCCTACCCATCTAGGTCACCACAGAGCACCGAGCAGAGTTCCCTGTGCTGTGCCGTATTGAGACTCATTTTACATTTCCAGGTTACATCTGACTCCGGTGGACTCTTCGTCCAACACCTGAAAGGAGTATTGTGCATTCTGTGTAGTGCATTGATAGCTAGAAACAATCGGGTCCCTATTAGCCAATTCCACCTGGCGAGATACAGACTGTTGCCCAAGCTCTGAGACCTTTTTAATCCAGACAGGTAGGGCATACCATTTGAACATCAGAAAATTCTCTGCTTCTTCCCCAACTGTCTCCTTGTTTTTGTTGAATGGAGCAGGGGACATGGATGGTAGGGGACATGGGTGAGGGAGAGAAGACTTGGGAAGAAATGCAGCCTGCTCATTAAGAATCTTAGGATGCTTTTCTTACCATTAAAGAGAAAGCCACTTAATAATTACTATTTGTTCTTTGTTCTCAAAAATGCTTTTAGATTCCTTGTTCACCTAAGATTCAGGTCAAAAACTAGAGAAGACCATTGATCATGTCACAAACTCTTAAATGTGTTTGACTGTGTGCTTAGGAAAGGGTGGTGGGTGCATACCAACCATACCAGCACACTCATTACACCTTGGGCCCTCTTCTGAGCCCTTCAGGAGAGTCAATGGGAGCTTTGTGTTAACACGTAGCAAAGAACTGGACTCATTGTGTGTGCTTCTTTGCCTTCAGTCACCTGCGTTTGGATTTTAATCTCCTGAACTAAACCTTTGTGAGTTGTTCTGGCTTGATTATCCTCTCATTCTATTCATTCCTCTTCCATGGGACACCTTAGTCATTTTTACTTTGAGAGAGTTCAAACTGGTAAGTGGTCCTGATCCAAGACCGTGTGTTAGGGCTTGATAAATTGGCATTGTTTGGGGCCTAGCAGATGTTCAATGATTGGTAACATGAAGAGAATGGGAGGAAAACGAGAATGGAGAAAAGTTAGTTATAATGTGGAGGGAGTCCCATTATAGGCTCAATAGAAGGTATTTAGGCCAAAGAGTTTTAGAAATCCATTCTCAATTCTAATCAGCCCCATATGTGTTATAGTAACATGTTGCATGAAGACATTGTTTTATTGGAAACTTCTTAATATTCAGAAATCTTCCTGTAGATATTCTTCCTTCACTGAGGTTTTTTTCTTCTTTTTTAAAGAAATTTTTTTTTGCCATGAGGAAGTTTTGTTTGGCCTGGAGTAAATGAAACTTAGAGCCCAGAAGGCTCAGTTAAATTGAGCTTGAAACTGAGAACCCATGACGCTCCTGCGAGTGCTGAGCAAAAAGAAGAACATTGGCTGTCCTTCACCCCAGTGGAATCATCTGACTTTTCTATTTGGTTTCAGAACTAGAAGATAAAAAACTATGAATATATAAAACTAAACGTTCTGAGACATTAAATTTTTACAAACTGGAACTCTTTAATAACTGATGCAATCATTCAAACTAAATTAATATTGGTGTGAGCAGAGCTTATTGACCTAGTTGCAATGAAATGCCGTGGCACTTCATGTCACCTGCCAACTGTCCATCGTACAAGCACTACCCTTAATACTGAAGCCAGCAGACCTATGCCAGCTGGCAGCTTTGGTGGCAGAGCCATTGTTCCAAAGGGGATGGAGAGAGTACTGAGCCCTACTCTTACCTGTTATACCTGTCCCAGGCTGAATTCAGGCTTGGGACAGTCCAGCGCAGGCCTGAGATAAATTCAGCAAAACTCATATTCGAGGCACCTGTGTAAGATCTTCACTGGACTGGAATCATTACACCTGTCAACTCCCTGCAATAAATTAGTTTCCATGTCGACATTAAACCTGATAGAAAATTCCAGCAGAAGGTAGAACATAGACATGGCAGTGTTTTCTTCATTGTTAAATGAAGGGTGGTGTACAGAAGACACGTTTCAGGAAAGACATTGAAGACTGGCTGGCATTTTAAAATTGGTCTCTGCCTATTGGTTTGGTTCATTCCTTATCATGAACCTTGGTAATTACATTCTGTACATCCCCTGAGGCTTCAGACTGACAGGACTGTGCATTAGAAGAAGGAATGGAAAACTCCCAACAATACTTGAATTCAGCTTAGTTGGCTGCATGTATTATGACAACATCTTTCATCACTGTAGTAATCTCATATAGTAATGTTGGGCAGCATAATAATAAATTGCTTTTATCTTGCTTTTTTTTTAGCTTAAAGATTTCCCTTGTAGCAAACATTTTTATGTAAAACTACACACATTTTTCTTAGTGTTTCCTTGGGGAAAAAAATTGGGTTAAGTGTGTATGTGTTTGCATCTATTTGGTATCTTAGATTTCAATGAAGAAAATAAATGCTCACATTTTCAAGGCTTTCCTTGGTTTTAAACATTTACTATATCACAAAACTGCTTTTATGGTATTCTTAAAAGGAGCTATCTATATGCTAAATATGGCAAGTGAGAATTGAATCATGATGGGAAAACTTGAAAAGGTAAAATAAGATGAAAATACTTATGCTACTGAAATTATTTTAGGCAAAGTTTTCATACATCTAGTCTTGAATGCTGTTGGTTTTTACTGTAGTGATGAAGTTGATCCTGTTTGTACATGAGAGGCGTTTCTTTGTTTTCATCTTGCCTGACATAGAAGAGAAATTCTAGTCCATTGTGAATCTCTGTGTTGTTAGAAATAGTGAAAGTAGCATTTAACATCAAGATAGTTTCCTTGTATGAGATGGCTATTAAGATCCAAAGTTTTTAGACCAAGGTGAGGAATTAGTTCACTGTAAGGTAAATAAGCCTCGTAATAATAACAGTAGCCTGTGTTAAAGTTTCCAGATAAAATCAAATAAGTTTATAACAGATTTTTTTTCCCATTTGGATGTTTGACGCTTTAATATATTTGATGTCTGTTGAAAAAGCTAAAATGATACTAGTGCTCTCTTAGATGCTTTAAATATGTCACCTTATTGACGTGAATAACAACCCTTATGGCAAATACCATTATTGTCTCCATTTGTGGATGAGAAGACTGAAGAATTTCTTCAATTTCTTTCAGTTTCTTCAAAGTTGACCAGTGAATTAAAAAAGAACTCTTGCTTTTAAATATTGTATTTTAGAGTTAGAGATGTGAATATGGCTAGGGTTCTATTGCTTCTTTGCAAACCCAAAGTGCAATGGTTGTGTTTCTTCTTGTAGGGAATTGCCTATTGACCTTTGCATTACAACAATCTACATTATTTCAATGATTGGTAAGTTTTCTTTTGTATCCTTCTCTGGGTGGTGGGATTCATATTGGAAAAACACACCGGAAGTCGTCTCCTGTTAGGTCCCTGCCCCAGTCTTTATCTTAGGATTGAGTTTTGACATCGAGATGACCAGAGGGCAAATTCGTCTCTCTGTGGCCCCCTGGGAGATGACTACTGGGAGAGACAAAATTTCCCAGAGAGTTAAGAGTGGTTCCCGCATCCAGATCCTTGTACAAAATTTTCAAGATAATTACTGAGCAATTCACATTCGGAGGTTACCCAGTGTTAGGCCTAATTTGCTTCTTTAAAACTTTGGTATTCAAAAGGTGGTGCCAGGGCCACCCATTCTTCACCCAGGAGACACCACCAATGAACATTCTTGACTCCTACCCCCAAGACCTACTGAGCCAGAGTCTGTGTTTTAACAGAGCCTTCAGCCATTCATCTGCACAGTGAAAAGCTCTGATTTAAAGAGCATAAGTTAGAAAGGAACAAAACTGGGTCATTTGTAGTGATGTGGATGCACCTAGGGGCTGACATATAGAGTGAAGTAAGTCAGAAAGAGAAAAACAAGTATCATATATTAACACGTATATATGGTGTTTCCCTAATGGCTCAGCTGGTAAAGAATCCAGTTGCACACGGGAGACCTAGGTTTGATCCCTGGGTTGGGAGGCTCCTCTGGAGAAGGGAATGGCTACCCACTCTAGTATTCTGGCCTGGAGAACTCCATGGACCATGCAGTCCATGGGGTTGCAAAGAGTTGGACATGACTGAGTGACTTTCACTTCACTTCATGGAATCCAGAAAGGCAGTGCAGATGTGTCTGCTTGCAAGGCAGGAATAGAGACATAAAGAACAGACATATGGACATAGGGGAGGAAGGAGGAGGTGAGACAAATTCAGAGAGTAGCACTGATATATATGCACACCATGTGTAAAATACAGCTAGTGGGAAGCTGCTTTATAGCACAGGGAGCTCAGCTCGGGGCTCTGTCATGACCTAAAGTGGTTGAATGGGGGAGGTGGTGGGAGGTAGGTCCAAGAAGGAGGGGATATATGTATACATATAGCTGATTCACTCTATTATATAGCAGGAGCTAACATAACATTGTAAAGCAACTATACTAAAAAAAAAAAGAGCATAAGTGTCTACACTGCTAGAATGCAATCCAAAGGCCCAGATCCCATCTCTATCAGATATTGCAGATATTGGCTATGTAAACTCAAGCAAGTCACATGGTATGTGGGCCTAAGTTTCCACATCTGCAAAGGAGAGAAACTACCCAACAATGCAGGGCTGTTGAAGGATGAAAATAGGGAACACATGTAAAGCCCATGGTCTAAGTTGTCAAATGACTCTGCTCACTTACAAGTCAGGCTGATCCTGTGCAGATGTGACACTTTGTGTCAGGGTGATCTTAAGGGCAAAGACCACTCCATCCTTTTAGTTCTGTCCACAGACTTCACCAGGGCAGCGCTGTCACTGTGGAAAGAAATGGAAGGGATGGGTGGAGTGGTTGAGTGTCACATGTTCTTGATGGCCAGAGGCCTGGAAGCTCTGACATCAAGGAATGTTCTGGAAGCAGGAAGAAGGCAGCCAGTGTTCAGGGAGACTTTCTCCCTTTAGCTTGATTTGTATATTATTTGATAGCATTATATTAACACATGGACATCATCACACATCCAGTGCAAACATAGGTGGTTGTCCAGTGTAAGAACTGAAAAGGGAAAATATAAGCCAGCAATCAAGAAATTTAAACACGAGAGAGAGAAGATTAAGAAGGCAGCAAAAAGGGGCTTAGATGGTTACATAGCATCACTGACTCAATGGACAGGAATTTGAGCAGACTCCGGGACATGGTGGAGGACAGAGGAGCCTGGCATGCTGTGGTCCATGGGATTGCTAAGAGTCAGACACAACTTAGCAATTGAACAACAACAAAAGAGGGGTTGCCGGCCACACTCAAAGTCTGAAAGTACTTTGAGGACGTTAATGAGCCTACAAGATGAACAGTTCCACAGGCAGGTCTGCCTGCCTCTCTGGCCTGTGCAGGGGAATGCAGGGATGGAGTGGGAATTTTCCTGGTGTCACTAATGGGCCCGGGACACTCTTTCAGAAGGCATTATAAACACAGCACTTCCTTAGTGTCCCTCACTGTGGTCACACTTCCTGCTCAACACGGACTTTGTTATAGTAGTTTCTTACTGTTGACAGAAATGTAGTTGGCGACCTCAGGCAGCCTGCCGATGGACAGTGAGCCAAAACAAACACACCCCCAGGTTATCCTAGTTTCAGATGATTGTAGTTTTTGCACATGTGCCCTGGCAGCCTCCACTTCTATCAGTGTTATTATTTCAGTTTATGGTTAAACTTTTTATCTAATAAAGATATGTGTTCCATCATAGGACAAGGGTTAGCTGAGTTCACTGAAACAGGAGAAAATGCAGAGAGAGGTGTAAAGCTGCCTGGGGCAGTGTTCTTTACCAACAAGGGGATTCATGACCCCTGAGATCACCTTTCCAGTGTCCTGCAGCCAGAGTTGTTTTTCAGATTATATGGGCCACGTGAGCCACTGAGTGTGAAATATGCCAACATGACCCTGAATGTAATAGTTATTTTTTTTCCACCTGGTTTTAATTTTGGTCACCAACAACTAAAGAAAATTAATAAAAATAAATAGGGCTTCTATTTCTTTTTTTTTTTTTTCCTTTTTTTCCCATTATTTATTATTTCCATTCCTATTTTTGTTTTGGTACTTCTGTGCATCAGCTATTCATTTGAACCTCTGAGACTGTGGCAAATAGAGTGCCCAACAGACCATTTTATTCCTTCTGTCTGCTGGCAGTCTGCCTATCAGTTATTTTCTCTCTCTTTCCCCTTCTTTGATTGCTTTCCTGACTCTCATAGGCCAGAAGTCTAGCAGATGTGTATGTGCTAGAGACTTCCATGGAGGCTCATCCATTGGGTCTTACGTCCCACTTTCCACAGCTTCCTCATCCTCTGCCCGTTTCCTGCAGATATTTGTATAACTTTCATTTAACACTTGTCATCTGGCTCAGGTTTTTAAGCTGCTAGCTTTTCTGATCAAAAGGCATTGTCACTTTTTAATCTTCCTCATTTGCATCTTCATTTGAACATTCTTTCGAGCTAAGCAGCTGTGAAGACACATTTATGAAATTATTTAATTCTATCATTTCCTGCTCTGGGTCACTAACAGGGATGATGAGAGAACTTGATAATCTCTAAATTTCCCAAATGCTAAAGAAGTAATCAAACTCATGATATCTAAAAACCTTAATTAAAGTAAATGGAGACATTACCAAGCAACCAAACAGTTTGTTCCCTATGACCTTTCAGGCTGGTTTGCTCCCTTTGTACTCTGTTTTAACTTAAATGACTTAATTTAGATAAGGAGCAACAATTCCACCCCTGTACCCCTTCTCCCACCTATGACATTGGTCAACACTGTCAGGATATATGTAAGTTAGGTTTTTCCTTCTGAGTTCAGGACTGAAGAGCAGCAAATATATGACCATCCTTCACCAACTAGGGTCCCAGCTGGAGGAAAGCCTCTGTGGACCATCAAACTGGCCCCTACATATAATTAACTCATTTGTGAAGTTGCCAAAAATGCATGCGTAAGAGAAATCTTCCCAAGAACTCAGGATTGTTTCTTCCCTACCCCTCCTTGGGATTTCTGTCACACTGTCACAACAACCCTGCCCTTTGTTAAGTGCCAGTCCACGGACACTTAAAGGACAAAAGGACTGGGACTTCCCTGGTGGTCCGGTGGTTAAGAATCTGCCTGCCAATGCAGGGGACACGGGTTCAGCCCCTGGCCTGGGAAGATTCCACATGCCACAAGACAACTAAGCCCCCTGGGCCACAACTACTGAAGGCTGCATGCCCTAGAGCCTGTGGTCTGCAACGAGAGAAGTCACTGCAATGAGAAGCCTATGCACCACAACTAGAGAAAACCCAAGGGCAGCCAGGAGGACCCAGTGCAACTAAAAATAAATAAATAAACAAATGAACAAAGGGGTTGACTGGCTCTTATTATTATTATTTTTTAATCTGGAAGAAAAACAATCTTATTAGTTGATAGTACCTAGGGGGCCTCAAGTATAAGGTGGACAAAAATCCATAATGGAAGCCGTCATTGAGTTTGACGGTTCTTTGAGGGAGGCTGAAAAATACTGGCAATTACAGCATAGTATTACATGTGCTACAGTAAAGTGAGATGTGAGAAAAATTGAGGCTTTTCTGAGCTTCCTCGAAGGTCTAGACCTTCGGGAGCATTTGAAATCTGTAGTGTGTGATTGAAGAACTAAAATTTTCCTTTTAGATTTTAATAAATATACACAGAAATTTAAATAACCACACATGCTATTGGCTTGTGTATTGGACTGTACAGTTCCAGACTGTCCATTGCGTCAAACATTCTTGGTAGCCCATGTTTGCCTCTTATTTCCTGCAATATGCAAAGCAAATTAAGCATACTAGCATCACCAAGGTCATCAGTGAGAAGCCTTTAGGCATGAACTTATCTTTCCTTTAGGAAATCTTCCTACAACTGAATGCTTTCATAGAAAGTTTGTTCAGGTTTTTCCATTTTTTTTTTAAATTGGAGGATAATTACTTTACAATATTGTGGTCTCTGCTGTACATCAATGCAAATTCAATGTGAATACCTCATAATTATATATATATGTTGCCTCCCTCCCTCTCCTCTATTCCACCCTTCTAGGTTTTCACAGAACGCCAGGCTGGGCTTCCTAATATCTTACAGAATACCTGAATGAACGTTTTGGCCAACCCAGTACTTATCCCCTCTTGGCATTAAAATTACCTATTTGTTTACATATTCCCCACTTAACTGTATACTCTGGGGGGAAAAGGAGGGGGTTGTTTTTCTCTTATGCACCAGTGTGTACTGAGTACAGACTACAATTTCTTATCAAGTACTTGAAAAATATCTGTTGAAAAATAGTTTTCCATTATGGACTATCTATAGGGTGAAAAAATATCAAAGCCAAAAGGGTTTTTGTTACTTCAGCATCCCCCTTGTTGCCTACGCTAAATCATTTTTTAGCTCTTACTCTGGCTGGCAAAAGCCAGTGATATCAGGGTGTTCATGCCTCATCACCATTACTCAGTGAAATGTGGCCCTTTCTTCCCAATTCTATGGGTAAATCCCAATTGAGAGAAACAAGTCATGCCTGTCTGGTTCAATTCCCGTGGCAATAATACACTTAAAGGTGAACATGTAACCTAGATATGATCAGTAAGTTGTGAGAGTTTTCTTCCAGGAGTTTTCTGAGGAAAGATTGACTCTTAAAAGGGATATAAGAAACAGTTGGCCTATCTTTTGCCTCGAAGTATTCTATGTCCTTGGACTGCAAGGAGATCCAACCAGTCCATCCTAAAGGAAACCATCCTGAATATTCTTTGGAAGGACTGATGCTGAAGCTGAAACTCTAATACTTTGGCCACCTGATGAAAAGAACTGACTCATTGGAAAAGACCCTGATGCTGGGAAAGACTGAAGCCAGGAGGAGAAGGGGATGACAGAGGATAAGATGGCTGGATGGCATCACCAGCTCAATGGACAAGAGTTTGAGTAAACTCCAGGAGTTGGTGATGGACAGGGAGGCCTGGTGTGCTGCAGCCCATGGTCAGACACAACTGAGTGACTGAACTGAATTGATTCCTATGTCTAGATGTGAAATCTAGAGCTTCTACAGCCATTTTGTAAACATGGGGAATTGAACTGAGGGTAGAGAGTTGGGCCAGATATATAGTCTTTGATGTTCAGCTTCTTAACCAACGAACCCTGAAATCTGCCCAGTAGCTACATATCTTGGTTATGGGCAATAATACATTTCCCTTTTTTTTTTTTTTTTGCCTGTGCTGGGTCTTCATTGTGCACGGGCTTTCTCTAGTTGTGGTGAGCGGAGGCTGCTCTTCATTGTGGTGCATGGGCCTCTCATTGTGGTGGCTTCTCTTGTTGAGGAGCATGGGCTCTAGGCACATGGGCTTAGTTGTGCCTGGCACATGGAATCTTCCCAGACTAAGGATTGAACCTGTGTCCCCTCCTTTGGCAGGTGGCTTCCTAACTGATGGACCACCAGGGAAGTCCACATTTGCTCATTTTTAAAGCCAATCAAATGAGGAGTTTCACATGGCTTGACTGGGTCCTCTGCAAAGCTATAATCAAGGGGTCAGCTGAGGCTGGGTTCTGAGCTGGAAGCCCCTGAGGAAGAATCCAATTCCATGCTCACATGGCTGTTGGCGGCATTCGGTTCTTTGTAGACTACCTGGGGTCTTCACTTTTTTGCCATCTGTTGGCCAGAGGCTGTACTCAGCTCCTCACTACATGGCCTTTTCTGTGTCAGCCCACATCTCAGTTTGCTTCTTCAAAGTCATCAAGAAAGAGTCTCCTCAAAGATGGCTGCTATGGTCCTATGTAATGTATCATGTCCTTCTTGTCACCTGTGTTGTGTTCTGTTGATTAGAAGTCAGTCTCAGATCCTGCCCACACTCTAGGGCAGAGAACCACACGAGAGCTTGATCATGGGGCCACCCCAGAGTCTGTTTGCCAAACCTCCTCATTTTAAGGATGAAGAAATAGCCCCAGAGGGATGACTTGGCTTTCCAAACATAGAGCTGCTCGGTTGAAGAAATAAGAGTAGATGCTCCACCCTTTAATTTCAAGCCAGTACTGGAGCCAGAATCTGGTTCTGTGAAATTATCCATGTTACTAAATTTCTTTGAGCCTCAGTTTTCTAATTTCTAAAACAAGGTTATTATATCTATCTTCAAGAGATTATTTTAGAGAGTTTCATATGGAAACATTTGTAAATACCTGTCAGTGTTTCTGCAGATATTAGATGTTAAAAAGTTACTTTATGGTTTCTTCCTTTTGCTACTGTATCATGTAGGCCTGTTCTCTTATCTCTTTAGTGCTAATGTAAAAGATTTGGCTTGCTATGTTTCCATTTTGAGTTTTAGAATGTAATCTGTAAGGTTGAAAAGAATGGTAAGTGAGGTATTTTGAACCATCTTAGGGGTAAAGGTCTGGGTCCAGAGTCAAATAGGGATCCTTTATTTAAAAGTGCTAACATAACTGAGTCTCTGCTTTGGCCACAATCTCTGAACGCTAAGTCAAAGCAATTGTATTGCTGAATTGAACTCTGGGGACTCTCTCCCTAGCATTTTGATTTTAGCTTTTTAAATCAAGGTCAACCAGCTCCAGTGGAGGGCATTTTTTGATGCCAGCTGATCATCATAAATAATAAACCAATAACTGCTTTAAAAGGAGGATACAGGCTGAATGGTTAATGAAAATTCTTAAAGTGATGCTGTTATGCTGTGATTCTTGAAATGAAATTCAGAAATTTCCATGGGTTCAAGATAAGTTCACTCCATAAAGTCTGCATGAAAATTCTATGCCTTTTTTTCTGACCCACGCTGAATTGTTTTATAGCAGGTCAATGGGGTTTGCGTTCTTTTTCACTACACTATCAGCCTGCTGTCCTTTGGGGACCAGAGTTTTTATACACTGGTGAACTGTCACGTGTGATGTGAAAGTAATGCCTCATGATAGACTTTAACGGAGTTAAGAACCAGACTGTTGTGCCCTTATTTACTAAGTTAGTCTCCTGAGTGAGAAATGTATATTAAAAATGTTTCAACATTTCAAATGAACATTTCTCCTAGGTTCTTTGTTCTGTGGTGCCATTTTGGTCTTTACATGACATCTGAATTGCTTTAGCTAAAATGATTTTGTAGCCTCTGTCTTGTAATTATAATGAAATCAGCTTATATTTATTGAGATCTGACTATGAACAAGCCAAGCTTTGTTCTAAATGCTTAACAAGTCTTAAGTCACTTAGTTCTCTCCAATAGTTTCACTTAGGTGCTGCATTCCCGTGAAGCATGTGTTGTTTTTGTTTTTGTTTTAAACAGATACAGATACAACATATGCCCCCAAATTACATTTGTCTCTTATTTTTTCTGCAAAATGCAAAATACTATTCATGGTATTGTAGGATGGAGGCAAATCTAGTCTTTTTATCTGTATTTGTCCAATGCAACATCTAACAAGTTGATTTACACTGGCTTTTGCCAAGTAGGAGAGCCAGAGTATTCAGAATCTTGCAGTTTATTTTGGAGACTACTCCAGGTTCTTGAGGATAAGAACTGTCTTGAAAAAAAAAAGTGTTAGTCGCTCAGTAGTGTCCAACTCTTTGTGACCCCATGGACGATAGCCTGCCAGGCTCATCTGCCCATGAAATTCTCCAGGCAAGAATACTGGAGTGGGTTGCCATTCCCTTCTCCAGGGGATCTTCCTGACCCACGGATCAAACCCGGGTCTCCCACATTGCAGGCAGATTCTTTACCATCTGAGCCATCAGGGAAGCCCAACTTGTTATTTTCTTGCCCATAGCTATTATTCATTAAATATTATAAAACTGTAATTGGAATTACTATAAACAAGCCTTATGGATTATAAGTGTATGATTGTTACACTACAGATTTACTCTTGTACAAATGTTTCATGCTAAGTAGAAGAAAAGGGCACTTCTTAACTAAGATTTACTTCAATACAGTAATTAAAACAATAGTATACAATGTTCAGTTTCAATGGCCTATGACTATGTGTGTGTGTGCTAAGTCACTTCAGTCGTGTCCAACTCTTTTTGATCCTATGGATTATAGCCCACCAGGATCCTCTGTCCATGGGATTCCCCAGGCAAGAATACAGGAGTGGGTTGCCATGCCCTTCTCCAATGACTGTGTATCAATAATTAATATATTTTAGCATCCTTCCTTAGTTTCATGAGCTTTTAAAAAGGGTGAGCAGTTTGTGCTGGTACAAATAGCACCGTGCCTCCTTTTCTCAACTGACTTTTGTCGTAGGAGAGACGCTTACTCATGTTTCTGTACTATATACAACTGTGCCGTCACCTCTTTTTATTGGATTACCACTAATTAGAGCAGAATTGTAATTCTTCCCCTTGAGGGGTAAGAGAGGATCACATGCCTCTAATTTCGACTCTGGAACAACTACCAAATTTTATAGTCTGAGAAATCCCATTTTAGTGGTGGACTGTAATGAATTAATCATCTTCAGGATGGAAAAAAAAATTCTACTTTAATATTCTGTGGCCAGCAGATATTTCAAATAAAGAAGTTGTTCAATGATGATGGTTTTTTAAGCTAATAGCTATGACTGATACTTCAAAGCTACCCAATGTTTTTAAGTTGATGCCAAGACCTTTCTGATGTAATAGTCTGCTGAATTACGCTTGGTTTAACTTATCTTAGCATCCTCTAGAGGCCATATAGAAACTAAAATCCAGTGTGAGAAATCCTTTCAAGGATATACTATGCATGTTATTTTGAGAAGTATTAAAGGAATCTAGACCCAGCAGAGCCTCAGAATTACATATCAGTAACTTGATAAGTTCCTTTGTGCTCCTCACTGCCAGAATCACTGGGTAACAAGAACAATGGATTCAGTTGGAAAGTTTTATTTCTCCCATATGCATGAGCATTAGAAACACAGAAATGGACATGATTATTTGTGTGGCATCTTCATAGCCAATAGACAGCTGACATTTTAACTGAACAGATAGGTTCATAAGGAGCTTGGGTGCTAACATATGGTGACATTTCCAATTATAGGCCCCTACTGTACTGTAAAACTGCTGATTTTTTAAAAAATTTACTAACACAGAACAAATATCTCTTAGTGTCCATTTCTTGAAATGTCTGAAAGAAGTTGCAAAATAGTTGGTGTGCAATCTAACTAAAGGAAAAACATGTACTGCCTGAGATAATCACAAAAATATGTTACATCTAGGAAAATCAAGGAATATGTGTTGTGGGAGAGGTTTGCTGTCTTTCCAAGCCTTATACCTGGCTTTGCTTAGATGTTAGATGCCTGGATCAAATTAGTATATCCCAGGAGAAATCAGCAGGACTGATTATTTTCAAGATTGAAAACCCCTGGCAGAGGCTTTTTGTCATGGAGTTAGTTTGTCTGGAGTGGCAGCTGGGTACCCAACTCTAAGGATTTACTTAATCAGGAAGTCAGACACAGGCATAAGAATCTGGGGAGAATTTAATTCCAAATTTCTAAGCATAGTTTTAATTTTTAATGTGTAGTAGTTCCATATTTGTGTGTGTGCATGTGTATAAGCTTTTTAAGAACCAGATTGAGGAGGAATTCTGAACACTTTTAACAGTGAGCTACTTACATTTGTATCTATGTGGAACATTATGGTCATTAGCCCTATTTCAATATTTTTTCCTTTTAAGTCTAATTTTCATTTCTCTACGTTATATTTTGCTTTGAGCTGATACCTACGGGTGTAACTATTTGGCATGCTTGTTTGAATTCTATTGATAATAGTTAATTAATAAAGTGAAAAAGATGGATGTTTATATCAACAAATGAATTAGAATTTTGGCCCAAAAATGATCCATTTCTTTGATTTTAACCAATTTTTGTCTTTTTTATTTCTTGAAGTTTTCCCAGAGAAAATTTCGTACCTAACTAATTAACCTATTGACATTTCAAATTAATTTTTCACCTAAAACATGCTATTATGATTAGAGAAATAAGGTTGGTTAAATTAAGCATTAACCTTCACATTCTCTGATAATAAAGCTGTTTGAAATAAGGCCTCCATTATTTGTTACCCTAAATCTCTGTGTGTATACACTGAGAGAGTCAGTTCAGGGTGTATGTTAGCTCAGTTAAGCAGACACAGAAATATATTCACAATCAACTAATCAACATTTGTGTGTGGAAGCTCTGTGTTGGTTTTTATACAATGGAATCAATTTCCACTGGCAATTGCTAAATTTTCAGCATGAAATTGCCAAGGGTATATATTCCCTAACATAACAAATTGCTGATCCCCCCACAATTTATCATTTCTCAAGTTCAGCCTTTTTTTTTTTTTTTTTAATGAAAGCAGATTTACAAAGTTTAGACACCATTCCACTTATGGTTTGAAGTTTAGCAGCATTAGAATTGCTGGGAAAATCAGTTTTCATTATGAAATTAAATCTACTTTCTTTCATACTGAAATTAGACTTGCTTCTGATTTGTGGGCTAACATCTAAGTAGTAAAAATGGTCTGAAGCATGGTCTTTAATTTGACAAATATGCAGATCTTTTGAATAAACCCCTACTAGATAACACTCTAAGTAGGATTAACTTCAAGTTTCTCCATGGTCATAAGACAAGGAATTCATTAAAATAAATACTTCAAACTCCTTGCCTGACAAATGAGTAAAATTAGATCAGCAGTCGAGGCCTTAGGCTCTAATGGATTCATGGATGTATTTCTTTATAAAGTTCAGAGATTTACAAGAAGGCACAGTACAAGAAGGCTAATTTCTATCTTTTATGTTGGAAGACGAAGGAAGGAAGGAAGGGGAGAAAGAGGTATGGGAAAGAGAAAATGGTGGCTCTTTCTCCTTTCCTGCATAACTCTATTTCCAAAAAAAAAATTATTAATTTCTCTTATCATGGCTTGCTGATTTGAGGTTACCTTCAAAAGTCTCTCATTATTTTCCTACCATGGGCATGGTAGAGTGGGCAATGAGACAAACAATAAAAAATGGTTTCCTGCCTTCCTGGCATTTCAGTAGGTTGAGAGATCGATAGACATATAAATAATAATTTTATTTTCCATGGTTCTCATATTTCAAGATAAAACATCTCTTATGAAGAACACAGAGATGGAAAAAATGGTTTTGAAAAAAATAGGGAAAAAACCAAATACTGCATGAAAATGGATCCATAATGTTTGAATGAGTGAGAGCAGATGAAATTATCTACCCTTCTTGAGGTTATCCCAAAGAAAGCTGGAAGCTCATAGTGTCCAAGACTCAGCAAGTCTACCCTCCATGGAATTTTAATAGAATGAGATGGGCTATAGGCTTGTAAGGTAACTAAGCCTTTCTCTAGGAACTCTGGGAAGCCTTAGCACTGCAAGAAAGGAAAACTTCCGTTTAGCTTTCAAAAATAACTATGGCAAATTTATTTACGGCAAATAAATTCTTTCTGGCAAACTTTTCCATTTCATTACCTAAGTTCACTAAAATGTTACTTTTTTTCTAAGCTTGGTATACACAGTCAGCCTTTACACTTACTTCAAATTCAAATAGGATTGTCCAGATTCTGAAATATGGTAGTTTGTCAAATTACCCCTAATTTTTCTCTGTATGATTTTTTTCACTCACTCCCCAGTGTTTTAAAATAGTACATGTCTGTTCATCTCCTTTAAAGGTTAATCTCTATCTCTGGCAAGGGCTTGCATATGTGTGTGCATATTACTTTTTCTTAAGGATAAATGAGCAGGCATCCTTGATCATATGTTTATAAATATATAGTAGTTTATATCCTATAAATAGTGAAGATCATTTGTATACATGAGAACCTGAACATTTCTTCTGATGAGAAAATGAGAGATTTTATGTATTGGATTAATCTCAGTGATGCTGAAGCACTTATTTATTGGGGAAAATTTTTTCATAGAGTGGATGAATCCAGATGTACTTTCAGATTGTGAAACAGCTCAGGCTATTATGTAAATGTTTGGGTTGTGGTAGAAACCATAATATATTTTTCCAAAAGCCATGCTCCTTCCATTTTCAACTTTTGTGCTCTTTGAGGGAAATTTAGTCCATGTGTTTGTGATTCATTTACACTTAACTCATCAAAATAATGTTTGCTAAGAGCTATTGGGTATCCAACAGGCTTCTTAATCTATGTGAATTTATTTTTTAAGTTTTTTTTGCTCCTTAAAACCAGGAAGATGCTTTTGGTCAAACCACTTGAATTTTTGCTTTTTTAAAATTTTCTAAAACTTGAAAACATAAAAGATACAGTAGATTTAAAGCAGTAAGATACCTGCTCTCTCTTATTAAGCAATTACTCTTTTAAGACAGGGATGATAAAAGAAATCAACTTCTAAGAAGTGAACTTTCTAGTGTTAAAACAATTAGGTTATACAGAATGACTAATACTTGATGTCTTGAGTGGCAGTGATTAAAGAACATAGTAGCGAGACTTGATCATTAAAGGTAATATTTCATTTGCTTTTAACAAAAATGTTTTAAAAATAGTCTAGTATGGTGACATAAAAGAAATCGTTCAGTATGGTGACTATAGTTAATAATACTATGTTGTATACTTGAAATTTGCCAAGAATGTAGATTTGAATTGTTCTCACCAAAAAACAAAAAACAAACAAAAAAACATATTTTGTGATGTGATCCATGTGTTAATTAAACTTACTGTGTTAATCATTCCATAATATATATGTATATCATCACCTCATACACTTTAAACTTATACAGTGTTATCTGTTACTTATTTCTAATAAAACTGGACAAGAAAAGAAAAATAGGGAACAAAAAATAGACATTTTTAAAAAGGAGGCTTGAAAAGGCAACAGAGACATATTACTCTACTTAGAGTGATAAAAACTCAAGGAATACGTAAAATATAGTGTTGGCCAAGAGCATTCTCCAGGGAAAAAGAAGTGCTTTTAAAGTACTTGACTCAGAGAAAAAAGGTATCTGTGTAGCTCTTTGGTTCACAAGTAAATTCCCCATTTTTAGATTTTTTATTTTTATGAGATTGGAAAATTATAGATGGGTGGATGAATTTTGCCTTTTCTGCAGAGGTGGAAACTTTTGTGATAGCAAAACTCAGATTTTACTGTTGTTACTCTAAAGGAGTGAGGGGAACATGTTACTAAGCAAAAGGGAAAGGGAATATCTACCATGAAATCAAGAAGGTAGGCAGGAATCAGTCCATGCTGTCCACTTTAGGCTGTGAGAAGGAGTTTAGATTTGGTTTAACTGTGATGGGAAACTACTTATGGATTTTAGGCAGGGGAGTGACATTATTCAATTGATGCGTCCAAGATCACTTGGGTTGCTCTATGGAGAATGGATCACAGAAAGGCAATGGCATAAAAAGTAAGACCAGTTAGGTGATGCCTGGAGTAGTTTAGAATGGTGATTTGGCCAATGGTGCTAGCAGCTAAGTTAAGGAAAAGAAAAATGAACAGATTCCTATTGTATTCTGAAGACAGAATCCACCGGACTTGCTGACAGACTTCATGGTGGAGAAACAATACAACCAGGTTACTCCTGGTCTGCCTTTAGCAACTTGGAATATGGTGGTGTCATATTCTGGAGAAACGGGTGTGATCACAGGGGTTATTTGTTTTGGTTTTGCTTAGGTTACAATGTGGCCTATTAAAATGCCAGACAAAGTATAGGTAGTGATAATATGTACTAGGTATTCTCACTAAATATGATTGCTGTCAAAAAGGTTCTTAGATAAAAGTATTCCTACCTGTACTCTCTACATGGACTCTTCAGATTGTTTTAATGAAAACCAGGATGTCAAAGTGGTCAACATGGGTAATCCTCTTTGAACATTTCTTTAAGACACATCTACTTAAGTATTTTCCTAAACCTAGGAGAAGAATTTAAATCATCTACCTGCTGTTTATTATTTATTGTGTACTGTTAATTATTTTATACTTAAATTAACCTGGTGACTTCCCTGGTGGCTCAGACGGCAAGGTGTCCACCTACAATGCAGGAGACCCAGGTTCAAACCCTGGGTCGGGAACATCCTCTGGAGAAGGAAACAGCAACCCACTCCAGTATTCTTACCTGGAAAATCCCATGGATGGAGGAGCATGGTAGGCTATAGTCCATGGGTTGCAAAGAGTCGGATATGACTGAGCAATTTCACTTTCACTTTCTGTCACTTAAATTAACCATATGCTGTTTGCATTAACTCATTCTACAATCCCATATTCAGTTAATCCATTTGTTACAGAAAGTTCTCTGGTTGTTACTGAAGATACGTCTCTCTTTAACACTACCACACACCAGATGGATTTATTACAATGGCATTTGTTCTAAAAAGTTTACATTTATATGTAAAATATAAATTTTATATATAGCATAAATATACATGTATAAACATACATTTATATTTAGATATGTATGTATTACATCATAGCTATTGCTCCCCCCCCAAAAAAAATCCCTAAGTTTTGTTTGTATATTCTTAGCCAATCAATACTTAACAGGATTTTCTGAGTTAAGTGTATTTTGTAGAAAAAAACGTTTTCCTGCTGTGATCTCTCTTTCTGCCAATGATTTGTGCTCTGGCAGTTTTGATGCATTAACTGGATAAAAGTAACAGTGCTGAACCTACAACAAAGAGATTATTAGCATTGTAGTTGCTAATATGCAAGTTTCTTAGTACCTTGAAATACCTTTAAGAAATGGCCCATTACGCAGAGGGAACAATCAGTAGCCAATAAGGGACTGGTAGAACTTCACTGACATTACAATGTGCTTCATTCATATCACTGCAGCATGGAAAAATTTGCCTGGAGTTATATGAACCATATCTGGGAACATCTATGGCTGGACAAAGTGTGTTCTTTTAGGGAATATACTTTCACGACACCACATAGAGCTGGGCCAGTTAGTGATATCATTTCCAGAAACATATGCCTCACGCAAAACGAGGTGCTGATTTGTATGTGTATATTCCGAATTGAGTGAATACCAAATCCAAAGTAAGCACACCTGGTAAGCATCTGCCTCATAGAATGAGTCTGAGCATATCTGGTTATATATAAAACCTCTCTCATGTTAAAGAAGTTAATGCAGGATAATGTACTAAAGCAACAGCACTCCCTTTTTTTTTTTTCCCCCATCATGATACACAAATTGAATGGTATTCATTAGGTAACACATTTTGATGTGAAATTCCCAGTGTTATAGCTGAAACTCTCCCACATTTTTCCTGCTCAAAAAAGTTGTGCGTGTAAGAACGCAAGTTTATGGTAATAAAAACATGCATATACTCTCATCATTGTTCTGATTTGTATTCAAACATGTGATCATCCACTCATTCTGATCCAGTTATTAATAATTAATTGTACTGAGCACATCTGAGAGCTAATGGCTGTACTGATGAGTGGTTCCGAGATTCTAAGTATGGCAAATCCAAACCCTTTAATGATCTAAGTGTGACATCCCTCCTCAGAATCAAACCAACACTAAGCCTGAGCTTTCCACAGTCCAGTCTTAGGAAGCAGCTTTGTTCACATTATAAATTTTGACCACTTTCCTTTTATATCTTTTGAGTTGTATGCCACACATAGAAATGTTTTCCCTTTTCCGAGATTCTATTTTTAGAAATAATGCATGTTTTCTTCTAGTACTTTTATGGTTTACTTTTTTTAATATCAGTACTTGGCACCTGTGCTCCAACTGAGCTGTGGAGAAATCATATCACAGCTAGCTAAATTGCTGAAAATAGCTCAAAGACTTTTACCATATATTAAATCTGGAAACAATAATTTGCAGACTTCAGAGATAATAATTAGGTTTTAGAACAAGAATAGGCTATGAAGATCATGTAGTCAGATGTTCTCATTTTCAAGGTGGGGAAATGCAAATGAATGTAAAGAGTGCCAGCATAATAAAATGTCTTACCTAAGGTCCTTCAGGGTCAAGTGCCAAAAGGAAGATCTCTTTCCATGCTCATGAGGTTGCTTCTTCCTGCATTCATTCCTCTACTTTGCCATCATTGAATGAGCAAATCATGATCTGAGCATCGCATGATTTTAGTTGGCCACATTTATTGGTCATTTTGTTCAATTTAAGAGGATAAAATGTACTGCAGGTTTTTAAAGCTTTTTGGAAGGGAGGCTTGGGAACCTAGTACATCTCAAGTGTCAAATTGCACATATTTTACTTCTTGGTCAGAATCAGAATATTGTTACTGGTTATTATGAAGTCTAGGTTTAGTTATAAAAATATCCATTAATGTGAAACAAATCTTTTATTTAGCACTTGTAAAAAGGTTGAGAAGAGGAGAGTAAAGAGTTGCTGCTGCTGCTGCTAAGTCGCTTCAGTCATGTCTGACTCGGTGCGATCCCATAGAAGGCAGCCCACCAGGCTCCCCCGTCCCTGGGATTCTCCAGGCAAGAACACTGGAGTGGGTTGCCATTTCCTTCTCCAATGCATGAAAGTGAAAAGTGAAAGTGAAGTCGCTAAGTCGTGTCCGACGCTTAGCGACCCCATGGACTGCAGCCTACCAGGCTCTTCCGTCCATGGGATTTTCCAGGCAAGAGTATTGGAGTTGGTTGTCATTGCCTTCTCCGAGTAAAGAGTTGAGAATCCATCAACTGCCTTCAGCAATATCACAGTATCCTAAATAAGCAGTATGTTCCCCTGTGTCATTCTGTAGTCTTACTGGACCACGGAGTCAGCCAAAGGATGCTTTCAGAGGGGACTGAGATTTAGTGAGATGGAAATTGCAGAACTCAGTTTTCTATGATACATTCTCTAGTCTCATCGATTAATATGGTCCATTTTAAAGAAACCCATGAAAAGACTAGATGTGTTTCTTTGGGGAATACACTTGCTTTGTAGAGACTGAGGATTTATGCAGCCATTTCTCTGAAATATTGTCCTTGGGACCCAGTGTTTAAACTCACAAAGCTGCATGCAGATAATTCTTAATAATGGTTATTGTTTTAAAGAAACCATATTGCCCACAAGACACCACAGTGCTCCTTCCCCTCCCCCCCCCCCAAATAAATACCTTTCCCTTTCTCACTCCCTAGTAGCATCTCAGGCTGTTTAAAAAAATGACAACAGGTATAAATATTAATCTAATTATAGTTAGAAGAGATTTACAGCTCTAATTACAACTGCTGTTAAATTTCAAAGGGACTGACATAAGCAATCAACACAGCCCATACAAGAATCCATCTTGCTGTTAAAAAAGGTACCTGCCAATTGTTTGTCAGTTGAATGACATGCAACACTGCACACATTATCTCCAGAATTAGTGATACTGACAGTTTTGCCATGTTTGAAGTATGTAGGCAGCATGATGCAAAGGCATGGAACCTAGGAATTACTCACTTAGGGATTACTGTGTTACCAATATGTACAAGTTCATCAAGTATGTTATCATCTAAGCAATTTTTTAAAATTTAGGTCAACCAACTATGTGTTTAGAACTTTTGTATGGTAAAAATGAGCATTCTGAGAAATACATACACATATACTTGCAATCTCATTACTAGATGTCTAGACATATATATATGTATGACAAGTATATTACATATTATATAACAATTATATATATTATATAACAATTACAAGATATATGATACCTGTCAGCACTGAAATTATATAACAGTCTCACTTGAGGCTCAGAATAATCCTTTCATGTTTGTACTGCTATATTTATTCTTTTGGATAATTTCCGTAATGAAGTAAATATTTGTAAACCTGCTGGGGTGAGGCAGACATATATGCTTTTACAAAAATTTGCTAATAACTTCCACAGGCTGAGGAATAATTGATCAAACCATATCTGTTCGGGCTGTGTACACTGACCTCCATATCTGAGGCTTCAGCCTTACCTGGGATTCCTGAACCACCTGGACAAAGCATATTTAATTCATTCTAAACCAGTTGTCTATTGCGACTTCACATTAGTCATGCTCTGCTCTCTGGAATTCGGGGATTCCAATGCAAACCTTCTCTCTAACTCAGTGTTTCCTGCTTCCCTGTTAGGGACCTTCTTACCCTGGAGATCTTGACTGGGTCAGGGACTGTGCTTATAAATTTCAGCCCAGTGATAAGGTTCTGTCCTGTGTTCAGACCCAATGATGATAACTTCATACTAACATGTTACTCACATTCCACTCTCCAGAGATATGTTACCAAAACATTCTTCTAGCTCCTTAGAACCTGCTTTTTTCTGGTCTGTTAGTAAGATCAGGATTTGTCTTAGGATTGATATTCAGAGAGTATGAAGCAGTGAGGACATATCAGTTGCTCAAGTAGTGAGATGCTTCCCAGCAGTTGGTAATGAGCTATAGATGCCAGGACCTCCTTTCACCCCCAAGTGTTCCTCAGTTCCCTCAGCTATTACAGCCTCTCGCAGAACTCCCAAACACAGATATTATTCAGCAGCTGAAGGGTGGGACCTTGGCATACCAGGAGACATATGGCATACTATTTCTTCTATAACTGGTGTCCGTTCTTCTTGGTTAGTGGTCATATTTGTTGTGCTACGTCTGTTAATGTTTTGAAACTTTGACCTTGTTGTTTGTCTCTGATGTAGACAAAATAGATAGACTTCTCTTTTAGGACGGGTTTTGTGCCTGCTCTTTTTTCCTTCTCACTCCTTAGTTTCTCCTGTTGTCATGAGAAATCCAACTGCCCTCTTACAACCTCTACCTCACAAATGATGGATTGATATTTTCATTTTTTAATTACTTTCATGTTTTTTTAAATGCAGCTATAAAAAGCAGAGATATCGCTTTGTTGACAAAGGTTTGTATAGTCAGAGCTATGGTTTTTCCAGTAGTCATGTATGGATGTATGGGTGTGTGGACCATAAAGAAGACTTGAACACCAAAGAATTGATGCTTTCAAACTGTGGTGCTGGAGAAGACTCTTGAAAGCCCCTTGGGCAGCAAGGAGATCAAACCAGTCAATCTTAAAGGAAATCAGTACTGAATATTCACTGGAAGAACCAATGCTGAAACTGAAGCTCCAATACTTTGGTTACCTTACGTGAAAAGCCAACTCATTGGGAAAGACCCTGATGCTGAGAAAGATTGAGGGCAGGAGGAGAAGTGGGCAGTAGAGGATGAGATATTTGGATGGCATCATTGATTCAATGGACATGAGTTTGAGCAAACTCTGGGAAACAGTGAAGGACAGGGAAGCCTGGCACATTGCAGTCCATGGGGTCGCAAAGAGTCGAACATGATTGAGCAACAACGATGGACAGCACAACTTTTAATCAGTGTTAAGAATAAAGAGGCACTATGCTAGCAAAATGAAGGACTTTTTAAAAACAGGACTTGGTAGTGGCAATGCAGTTTAACTAGCTTGTAGGTCAAAGCAGTTGGACACATCTCTGATTCAGTGACATTTGAAAGACATAATTACAGTAAGATGGCGGCATGCATGCCAACATGAATAGTTTTTGGTTTTTTTTTTTTGAGATAACTGATGCCAGAGTGGGGCAGGAATTATTTTCTTATGTATTCTACTGGCATTTGTTTTGTCAGAACATAACAAATTATACATAAATCCTATTTTATAAATGGTATGCTGTGCTTTAAATACAGCCCAATATGTCATTCTGTCAGAGATTAGCAATAGCAAACTGTTTTGTTGATTGATTCATTATTCTCAGTGCCCAATTGATAAAATTATTACTGAATTTATGATGAAAAATTTCCTTTAAATGAGTTATTTACATAGTTTATGCTGAAATAATAACAAAGGCATTTTTTAGGTTTTGCGTGTTAAAATTATTACCAAGCCACTGACACATCTTCCTTATCACCCTGAGAATCCCCTATAGCATCAATGATTTATTAGATAGCTACATAAATGGTGCTTGGCTACCACTAATATGAAATTTGTGTGACAGCCTGAGTTACTTTTTTAATAGTACCTGACAGTTTTCAGGAAAGTCTGTAACTCTACATCACCTCAAATTTCTTGTTTGATATTTTATTCCCATTCATTTTTACTTTAAATGTCTAAATGCCCTCACTGAATTAAGAACACATAGCTTTGGTAAACTCAGTGCTTGCTACGTACTTGCTATGTAGAAGGCTTGGATGGCGTCACCGACTCAATGGACATGAGTTTGAGCAAGCTCCAGGAGTTGGTAAAGAACAGGGAAGTCTGGCATGCTGCAGTCCATGGGGTCGCAAAGAGTTGGACATGACTGAGTGACTGAACTGAACTGAAACTCAAAGATTACACTTAAATGGCACCAGTGAACCAGAGACAGAATTAAGCCCACATCGTCATTCAATATTTGACTTTTGTCTCTTGGGAAGCGAATAACTTGGTTGTCTTAATTTGAGTAATTAAATTAGTAAGTCCTTGCTTGGGTTTTCTCTAGCCAATTCCTTTAGGAATCCACAGCTTGAATTCTCTGAACTGAAAACTTATCACATTCACCTTATTTATAGTTTCCTGGTCAAGGTTTTTATCACAGTGCCTTCTGAACTCTAGGGTAATTACCATGAATTCAGAAATCTGAGTTTTCCTGTTTATAAAGTTTTGGCCTAAATTTTTCTTTCTTTGGTCACAGAATACTTTCCTTTCAACCCAGTCTAAGCAACACTAACTGGAATTCCTGTGTTGCTTTCTGTTCTAAGAGGGCAGATAAGGACAAAAATTTGATCTGTCTGTGTAACAAGGCATGGAGTTCCCTTTTATCTCTTTATGGATTAGGCAGTGATCCTCTGATGACTGGGTAAATCCCAATATAGATGGAACGAGTCCCCATTTTACTGATTTGGTTTCAACTCTGAAACCAAAGAAGAGAATCTCCAAAAAAGATGACCTTGAAGGCCCTTTTAAACTTACTTATTCTGTTAATTTTCTAAAGGAGCTCAGTTTCATCCTTCATTTCCTCCAATAGAAGACAAAATACATTTGATTTTCATTAGCTCTTCAGCACTGCTTTTAGCCTTATTAAACATTTTCACAAAATTTAAGATTTAGAAAGAGCTGTTGAATTTACAAACAACAGAAAGAAGGAAAGACAGAAGGAAAGAAAGAAAGAAAATTCCTTGTTTTGAAATCTTTCAAACTGTATGAAGGAATGAACTTCTTACAAATGCCCTGAAGAAAGCACAGAATCTAAGTCAATATAATTCACTGGAGAACACTTGGCATTAAATAGAAAGATCAAGGCATTGGACAATAACCTGAAAAGAAGTAATTTGAGAATCCTAAATCCAGCTGAACACCCTGTGATAGAAAGCCCCAATTGATTTGAAAGTTAAAGAGACAAACTGTAAACCTTTCTTATTCATTTATTAAATTTCTGGGCCTTGTGTTAAAAATACAGATGTGGATTGTTTTGCACTTTTAAAGTATCTTTCTGACAAAGACAGTCTTTAATAAAAGTTCAATGAATGAAAAATTTCACACTGGAGGCAGTTGATATATTCTTGGACTAAATTTACATGACTCATCTTTAGAGAAAAAGACCTGGAGAGTTGAAAAATGCTTTGTTTTTAAATGAAGTAGAAGTCCAATTTTGTCCTGTTTAGGGTCCAAGTTAATTCTGAAAGTATATCCGAGATGTAACATTGTTAAAAACTTTAGAATTGTTAATAGCTTTGGTGTTTGTAAAAAGCTTACTTTTTCAATTGTCAGTGTGAATTGATAAAAATAATTTCATAAAAAGAATATGTGACTGACATAAATATGGATTAAGGTCCAATACTCTGACCACCTGATGTGACGAGCCGACTCACTGGAAAAGACCCTGATGCTGGGAAAGATTGAGAGCAGGAGAAGAGGGTGATAGAGGATGAGATAGTTGAATGGTATTACCGACTCAGTGGACCTGAGTTTGAACAAACTCTGGGAGATGGTGAAGGACAGGGAAGCCCTGCGTGCTACACTCTGTGGGGTCACAGAGAGGCAGACACAACTTAGTGACTGAACAACAGCAATTTATGATGCTGTACAAATTTCAGAACAGAGTTTTGTGTTGTTTGGCTCTGTCAGGCCTTGATCCATATGTCCACAAAGAAAAAAAGGAAAAGAAAATTCACTGAAAGACTGAAATGAAGGAAACACTCAGCTCAGAAAGATTAACTTTATACAAGAGATATTCAAGGCAGACAATTGTTGGTATTTTTTTTTAATTAAATGAAATTACTCTCCTGAGAAAAGGGCAGTTGGAGGCTTTCTTTCAGTAAAACAGAAATTGAATGTCTAGTCAGAAGATCAAGATGAAAATCTCCTATGTGTCCTCTATATTGAATTAGCTAAAATCTATTAAAAATTAATATGTATATTATTAAAATGAAAACTTTAAAATATTGACAGCTCTGTGGCCAGTTTTTCTAAGGATGGTCAAGCATGTACAGTTCTTTCCTAAAATGTACATGTTAGGAATGGGGAAGATTTTTTTCCTATCAGTATTTTTATTATGCCAGAAAATAGAAAGATATACACACACATAAAATTTTTATTACAACTTCATTTCCTTTGGCTTTTTTTCCTTACATACATTTTCCCTTATTGTTTCTTTCCAAAATTGTATTTATGAGATTATTTTTTTCAATCCACATTAAAAGGTAATTGTACAGACTATCTTTAACTTTTTTTACTTAAGACTTTATCTGTTCATTATGTTCATTAAATATTGGGGAAATATGTGTTGTTTAATTACAGAATTCTTCTTCAAACTGTGCTTAATTAAATTGAAGGTATGCTTTTAGAAAATGTATCTTAGCATTTCCAAGATTATTGACCTTCATTTCACTTTTGAAAATGTAGGTTAATTTAAAAATTGTGGCATTGTGGAACTGAAATCTAGACTTAAAATTTGTAAGGACATCATCTATATTTCGATTTATTTGATGTGTTCATTTTTACTAACTCGGACACAGTTTGAGCCATCCTTCGTGCCCTGGCAGCAGTTTGAGATTTCATAAGGTTGAGTGTGATCTTAACACACTGTTCTTATTTCTGGCAGTATTTTCAGTTTTAACATCTTTAAGAGCACATTATTTTCCCTACATTATCGTATCTAGTCCTGTGAGGAATGGATACACCATGCTTACCACCTGGATTTTGTTCCTTAATGACAGACCCATAAAGTCATAGATCTGGAGGAAGTCTTAGTCTCCAGTGTACTGAGAGCTCTCTGAGACTTACCCTTGGTCCTTACCTCACTCTGGTCTGGAAAGAGAAGGGACTCTTTTCAATGTGAATTCCAATGTAGCTCTACCCAGCTGAAGAGGGGCTTTCTGTCTGGGAAGTCACAGAAAAGTGTTCAGAGGAAACCTGGCTGGATTTCTGCAGGTCACATCTGTTCCCTGGGCTTAAAGGTGGGTTTCTTTCTCCTTCCATAAGAATGAAGCTCCTCTCTGTTCACCATGAAAGTAGGCTCTGCCAGTTATTGACATCCTTATGCAGGTAAATTATTATACATATTGAGATTCATATGTATCAGAAATTGCACAGGGTTGTAAATGTGATATTCCAACTTTTGGTCAAGGTTGTATGCATATTCATGCCACTCTTTTTCTCCAGACTGGTACCAAGGGTAGATAAAATATGAAAGGAGAAAATTAAATAGATAGAGTCAAGGCTGAGAAGATGTGATAGTAACTCAAAGGCCCAGAAGTGAAATAGAAATGTAAAGAGAGAGGAGTGAAGAGAAGAGTTTGCTGGAGTCTGAGTCCCAAGGTAGGTGGTAGACTTGAGAAGTTCTGTTTATAAAGGGACCTAAAAGTGCTCAGAAGAAGAAGCTCCACAGGGGAAGTCAGGACCTAACAGAAACTCTGGTCCTCAAAGAGCACCTTATCCCTTCCCTTAAGTTATGTAAAAGGCTACCAAGTAAACTGCTACCAAGGGCTTCCCAGATGGCTCAGCAGATAAAGAATTCTCCTGCAATGCAGGAGATGTGGGAGATGCAGGTTCGGTTTCCTCTTAGAGGAGGAAATGGCAACCCACTCCAGTATTTTTGCCTGGGAAATCCCATGGATAGAAGAGCCTGGCAGGCTATAGTCCATGGGGTCACAAAGAGTCAGACATGACTGAGCAAGCAAACTGCTGCCAAACCACTGTCTTTGGTTCTAGATAACAGAGCTGATCTAGGTGACCAGCAACTAAAACAGGTCAATGGTGGTTCAGTAGTGGGTCCTGGAATGTCCTCAGTCTCTCTGCAAAGCAAAGACTTTAATCCACCATTCTAAAACCTGCTTCTGGAATGAGGGCAAAGAGATGTGGATGAGCAGAGATAATTTAAAAAATAATAGCAACATCAGTAAAACCAAGAATTCAGCAAGAAGAGAAATGAAAATAGAATAAGGGTATAAAAGAATGGGACTAAAGAATTGGAAGTCTTAATCTTATAAGCTTGATCCGATAGATATGTGATACATACTCCCATTTAAGAATATAAAATAATTTTTTGTTTTTTTCTGTTTTTATTGAAATATATTCAATTTACAATGTTGTGTTAGCTTCAGGTGTACTGAAAAGTGATATACTCATACATATACTCAATTTTTTAACATTGTCTTCCATTGTAATTACAAGATATTGAGTATAGTTCCCTGTGTAACACAGTGAGTTCTTGCTGGTTATGTGTGGTAGTGTGTATATTTTAATTCCAAACTTCTAAATTTATCCTTCACCCACTTTTCCCCTTTGGTAACCATCTTTATGTTCTATGTCTATGAGTCTATTTCTGTTTTGTAAATAAGTTCACTTCTATCAATTTTTTATATTTCACATGTAAGTGATATCATATAATATTTATCTTTCTCTGTCTGACTTAGTTCACTGAGTATGATAATCTCCGTGTGTATCGATGTTGCTCCAGATGGCATTATTTCATTAATTTTTATGGCTCAGTATACATGTATAATGTATATACCATATATACTGTATATACCAGTATATATATGTATATACCACATCTTTTTTATCCATTCATCCATTATGGACATTTAGGTTGCTTCCATGTCTTGGCTATGATTTTACAGTACACATGGAACATTTGCAAATATTGGTCCCATAATGAATCACAAAGAATGTCTTGACAAGTTTCAGTGAACAGGTAAGATGCAGTCTAATGCTGTAAATTTCACAATATAATTTTTAAAAAAAAATCTTTCTATCCTTTACTGAATAAGCTATCTTCTAAGGCTCTTGTTGCTTGTGGAAGAGGGATAATTGAAAGTTATTATAAGGGATGTAACTAAAAGGGATTAAAAGTATGCTACTGGATTGATCAATGGTGAGATCTGAAGCAGAGAGACCTATTTAGAGAACTATTGAATTAATCCAATTACAGGTAAAGAGGGATTTATACCTGATGTGATGGGGAAAAGGCAGCTTAGTGTAGCAGTGAAAAGACTATAGGCTTTGAATTACACAAACCTATGCTGACTAGGAGCTTCAGCGATAATTTATTATATACCTTTCTGAGTCTACTTTGCAGGGTTGTTGGGAGGACTGCAGATAATATATGGGAACACCTTTGCAGTTCCTGGTACATAATTACTGCTGACCAAATGTTAGACCGGTGGCCATGGGGAGTGAAAGTTAGGGGTATATGATGCTTCTATGTGAAAAATAGAATGAAAATTACTTGATAATTGACTCTACTTTTGAGTACAGGAGATTGTATTTCAGGAACTGTAGGAACCCAATATTTGAATAAAAATTGAATCCAGATATGTTTTTTACATAGTTTCAAAAATCTAGGCATTCATAAATGTCTAGATAATTAACTTACTGTTTTTTTTTTTAGTTTTTATTCACACATTTGGAGCCATGTCAATAGCCCAAGCCTACAAATCAACCTAGCAGTTATATAATTCCTATTTTGACCCCAACTAAGACGTTTTAAGATATAAGAATAAATATGATGCATCTAAAACTTGAAATCTAAATATTTATTTAGTGTTTCACCATTTTCAAATTGTACTCAGTGGACAAATCAGCCTCAGGTCCCTTTATAATTGGCACATGCACTTTTCCTTGAATTCTATATGAGTTTAACCAAATTGTAACCTACTTCACTATTGAAAAAATAGATCTTTATCTGAAGTTCAACCTTTATGCTATTTTCTATGTTTTAAGTAATTTGAAATATAAAATTATGAATAGTTTAAATCAGTCACTTTTTAAATATGGAAAAATTAAAGATCTTGATATTTAAAATCCTTTTATTGAAATAGCTTCATGACTTATATAATGTGTACATTTGCTAGAACAGCGATGTTTAAAAATTTATTTTTAATTGAAAGCCACAAGGGAAAAATGATGAACCATGAACAGAAAATACAAAATATATGTGATACTATAAATAAGAAATATATCTGTGTATTTTAATATTATGTATCACTAGTTGGATGGGGACACCAAAGAAGATGCAGAATTAAATAAGCAAGTAAATAAACATGATGGGTAAGGAAGTATGGAAGATTTAAAGATTTATCTCAAAAGTATGAAATAGAGAACTGTTTAACCCTTATAAAAAAGGAAGCAGAGACACACCTGGATATAACCTTCTCTAATGTGATGTTAAGTCTCACTGTGCTCTACTGTACTTTCTTATTTAAATATCTTTTCTAACTTAAAGGATGGTACCTACTACCATCTTCCTAGATGCAGAGGGCATGATGTCCTGTCTCCATTTCAGGAAATTTTAGTTGGCTTCTTCTTTCAATCATGTCACATTTCTTCCACTTATAAATTATTCCAAAAATGTTTCCATTTTTATTTTTTTAAAGCATCTCCAGTGTCTTCCTGAAGTCTATTTTGAGATATATTGATGCCCCCAGTTGCTGCCATCTGTACTATGTTTTGCTTTGTTTACATTATAAAATGTCTCAATGAGCTTAGTATATCTGATGTTTTCATTTTCTTGGTATCTGGTCACTTGTAAATTTAACTATTCCAATTAAGTGGAATTCTTGATTAACAATAATTCAACCACAAAATCTGAAGGTTTTTGTAAAGTCTTTCTTTTGTTTTATCTTTGCCTTTTAATAATAAAACTACCTCTCTTCTTAAGATCTCTTCATCTAGGTTTTATAAAAGAACAAAATTCTATTTCTTCACCTAACCACCATCTCTCTCCGTGCCTCTTTCGAAGGTTATTTCCTCATTCCACCTTGCCTCTCCTTCCAAACACACTTTTCTTGTTTAATATCTACTTAATCACAGAGATCACATTTACCTTCTCCAATTTTGATCATCACTTTAAATGTAATCACTTCTAAAGATCCAAATTTAACCTTGACTTTAATCTACCTATGTTAATGCTTAGTTGCTTCAGTCATATCTGACTCTTTGCAACCTTATGGACTATAGCCTGCTACATACTTGTTTTTCTTTTATACCCTTCAGTGCCTAGGAGAGTGCTCTATACCATACTGGGTGATTAATAAGAATATTTTAACTGATTTTACAGATCGGAACTTGCTCATCCAATTATGCCTCCTTCTTCTGTAAATTTCCTCTCCTAATCTAAATTTTTCACTCTCATCTGACTTTTCAAAAAAAAAAATGTCAAGTGTGGTCCTTAGTGATTGGAAAACAAATACACACTTCTTAAATTCCTAGGTGAAAAGGTGTTGATTAAATACCACTGAGGTAAAATGGCTGACTTTCCTCCAGCCAGCTACCTGTTTTTGTTTATTTGTTTGTTTGTTTTTTACTAGTTAGAGCCACTTTGTGGGCCAACTGACCTCACTTAAGATGACACACATCCAGGTTTGCCTGGGACAGTTCCAATTTATGCCTTTTGTCCTGGATTAATGATGAAGAGTTATGCCCTTTCACTCTCAAAAGTGTCCTGGTTTTGATGATAAATTATGTGGTTACTTCACCTATACTGCCTCCTTTCGAAATGAATTTTTTAAAATAGGAACTAAAAGGAAACACTCTGTAATATTTCAACCATGTGTTGCTGAAGATTCCCCTACGATAAAAGCCCACAAGCACTTTTATTAACAGGCTGAATTTTGTGATTGGGATGGGAAATATGTTTGCTCTGAGATGGCCTCACAATGTTTACAAGTTCCACCTTAGATGATGTTCAGTGAAGCGTGAGGATGAGCTGAAGTTGATGAATTTATAATAGGCACCACACTGGGCTAAAGGCAGGAAGTTGTACATGACTAAAGAAAACGAGAGAAACAACTTTCAAAGAAAAGAGCATGGGACCAGCTAGCCTGCACTTGACCTGAGCTACTGCTCACTGAGGAAAGGAAGCAGTTACTAAATTAGATTGAGTTCAAACTGGAGCACAGATGCTACAAACCAAGGATCAGAGATCGAAGAGGGATGAAGCTGGAAACTGGTAAGGGGAAGAGAAGCAAGGACCATAAGTGGTGTGCTGGCCCTAACATCAGCCAAAGTTTGGCTGTATGGGTTAAAGGAATCAAGATACTGTTTGTATATTTCCTCCGAGACATATAGCTCTGAAAAAAATTCTTGGCGATGTTTCAGTTATCCTACAGAAATATGCTGCTCAATGTAGGCTCTCAGATTTCAGCAAGGGACTTGCTGTCAAGTGTTTCAGTTCTGATTCATGGCAAATTTTCACATCATTTACAGGAAACTTTCAGATTAACTCAGAACATACATATACAAGGAGTTGACAAAGCATGTTTTCAAATCTTAAAAGGAAAAAGAATCTAAAAATCTCCTCTCTCTCTCATATATACATACATACATATGTATGTGTATATATATATATATAATCAGTCCATGTACTATTACTTTCCTAAAGAGGTCTTCAGTTCAGTTCAGTTCAGTCACTCAGTCATGTCCAACTCTTTGCGACCCCATGAATCGCAGCACACCAGGGCTCCCTGTCCATCACCAACTCCCGGAGTCTACCCAAACCCATGCCCATCAAGTCAGTGATGCCATCCAGACATCTCATCCTCTGTTGTCCCCTTCTCCCCCTGCCCCCAATCCCTCCCAGCATTAGGGTCTTTTCCAATGAGTCAGCTATTCGCATGAGGTGGCCAAAGTATTGGAGTTTCAGCTTCAGCATCAGTCCTTCCAATGAACACCCAGGACTGATCTCCTTTAGGATGGACTGGTTGCATCTCCTTGCAGTCCAAGGGACTCTCAAGAGTCTTCTCCAACACCATAGTTCAAAAGCATCAATTTTTTGGCGCTCAGCTTTCTTCACAGTCCGACTCTCACATCGATACATGACCACTGGAAAAACCATAACCTTGACCAGACGGACCTTTGTTGGCAAAGTAATGTCTCTGCTTTTTAATATGCTATCTAAGTTGGTCATAACTTTCCTTCCAAGGAGTAAGCGTCTTTTAATTTCATGGCTGCAGTCACCATCTGCAGTGATTTTGGAGCCCAAAAAAGTAAAGTCTGACACTGTTTCCACTGTCTCCCCACCTATTTCCCATGAAGTGATGGGACCAGATGCCATGATCTTAGTTTTCTGAATGTTAAGCTTTAAGCCAACTTTTGCAGTGTCATTTATATGTAATGGTTTGTTTCACTTGTAAAAAAAAAAAAAAAAAATTATGTAGCCCCACTCAGCAGTGAAGAATTTGCCTGCCAATGCAGGAGACACAGATGCAATCCCTGACTCAGGAAGATCCCCCACAGAAGGAAATGGCTACCCACTCCAGTATTCTTGCCTGGGAAATCCCATGGACAGAGGAGCCTAGTGGGCTTCATTGGGTCGCAAAAGAGTTGAACACGACTTAGTGACTAAACAACAGAAAATTCTCCATCTGCTTTGTCTAGAAGCATGCTCCAAAGGGCTGTGGTGACATCTCAGCTTTCTTTTGTTACTCTTCTTGGTGGATTCCAACAGACAGGCTGCACTTGCAATCAAATTTGTGCCTCCTGAAGTTGTCAGTTCTGGTCTGAAATAGCATGATGGAGGGCTCATTTGTTTTGTTGGAGTTCCAAAGGGCACCCAAGTTTTATCCCCTGGTCCCCTCCCTTTCCTTGGTTTTCAAAATGATTCCACAATGCCACTTGGATTTTGGCCCCAACTCCGGGGCATGCGCACGTTGGCTAGATGGGGCTCCTTCTGCTCACCTTCCCAATGGAAGATGCTGAGGCTGGGAGGAATGGGAAAATTAAATTTGAAGCTATTAATTTTTAAATTCCCAAACCAGTTGCTGTACCTGTCACTTTAGGGTTCTGAATTTCATTAGTCTTGACAGAGATGAACGACACATCCTAATTGAGGGCTTGCACCTGCAGCTTGACACACTGCTTCTCTATCAGCAGGAGCGTGAGGCCTCTTTCCCCATGGCTGATGTTCTGAGAGGCAGTCACCATCTCCGCGGAAAGAGCAGTTGGAGGAGGGCAATGGACCTGCAAGTCAGCATCCAAAGAAAAATCTCTTCTTTCTCTATTCCTGTTTCCCTTCAGCCACTCTCTTGTATCTCCTTACCTCTAATACATTGAAATTCTAAGCCCTACAGAATATAAAGAGAAGAGAAAAGAGTGAATGAGGATAGGAGGAAGAAAAATAATGACAGAAAAGGAAGTATGATGGGAGAGAGGAAAAGAGAACAAATACTGGAGCTCATTTAAATGAAATCTCATGATTTTTATACTATGTTTTCAGATCAATTTTTCTGCTCATATACTTCTTCCTTTCAGTTTTATTAGTTTAGAAGCCTTAGAAGCAATAGCTTTGTGTTAACATCATGTCTATAAGTACGACTGTAGGAATAAAAGACTTACTCATACCAATGAGTTATCTATTACGATTTTCAAATGAGATCAAAAAGGTTCAGCTGACTACATTTCTTACCTACCATTCCTTGTAAGTACAAACTTACACATACTTAGTGCTGTTACAGATAATACACATTTATACAACTGCCCATACTTGGTGTGCTGTGGACATTCAATAACTGCTCATTTGCTCTGTTTAATCAGTGAGGTTATTTCCATAATCTATGAATGAAAATTTGTTTCCTTAGTTTAATATATATGTGAATGCTCAGTCTCTTAGTTGTGTCTGACTCTTTGTGACTCAAGGACTGCAGCCCGCCAGGCTTCTCTGTCCATGAAACTTTCAAGGCGAAAATACTGAAGTGGGTTGCCATTTCTTACCCGAAGGGATCTTCCTGATCCAGGGATCAAACCCTTGTCTCCTGAGTCTCCTGCACTGCAGGCTGATTCTTTACTGTCTGAGCCACGGTAGTAAAGAATCACATATAAAGTAAGTAACAAAAACACATCTGAAATTCTGATCTGAGTCAAATATTCTTAATTGTCATTCCCTTCATCCCTTACTGAAGGGGATGCTTCAGTAAGGAAGCATTACCACTGAGGCTCAGATGATAAAGAATCTGTCTGCAAGTGTGGGAGACCTGGGTTCGATCCCTGAGCTGGAAAGATCCCCCGGAGAAGGTAATGGCTACCAACTGTAGTATTCTTGCCTGCAGAATTCCATAAATCAGAGGAGCCTGGCGAGCTACATTCCATGGGATCGAAAAGAGTTGGACATGACTGAGTGACTAATACTTACTTACTATGTGTATATATATATATACATGTATATCTCCTAACATGTTTTACTTGAAAACTTAAGATATTTTAAAACAGAATTATTTAATACATTTATTAATAAATGCAATTACTTGGCTTTTTCCATAAGTTATTCTGTAGCTATCTGAGGGCAGGGGGATGAAGGGAATGGCAATTAAGAACGTTTAACTCAGATCAGAATTTCAGATGTAGTTTCGCTACTTACTATATATGTGATTTTGATAAAAAATTTTTAAACTACCAATTAGTAAGAAAAAAAATGGGCAATTTTGTAGAAAAATGAGCAGATATTTTGAATAGGAACGTCCCCAAAGAAGATGTTCAGATGGCCTGTGACCATCAGGGAACATTAAGGTAGTATATAATGTAATACCACAATGCAGTCCAGAGAATGGCTAAAATTAGAAAGCCTGCCAATAGTATAGTAACTCTTATCAATTTCTGGCGGAATTTCAAAATGGTGAAACCACTTTAAAAAGCAGTTTTTCATTCTCTAGTGAAGGTATGTATAGGCATGGTCATATAATCCAACAGTTCCAATTTTAAGTATAGGTCCTAAAGAAATGCATGTATATATGTGACAGAGGATAGGAAAAACAAAGTTTGTAGAAACATCATTCAAAACAATCACAAGGCAAAAATAATGCTAATATCATCAATGGGAGGATGGGCAATGTATGAATTAACGAAAATGACTGAACTTCAGTTATAAACAACACCATCAATGGAATTTCATCAACATAAAGTTGAACCGAAGAAACCAGACATAAATGAATAAGCACTGTATGATTTTGATTATAAAAAGCCTTAACTGCATTGTACAAGGAGAGATATTTAAGTAGTAAAGCAATAAAATGATTGGTATAAAAGTCGAGGTAGGAGTTATCTTTAAGGAGGAGGAAGGAGGTGGGATTAAGAAAAACATTTAGAGAGTGTCTGGGGACTGGTAATATTCTATTGTTTGACCCAGGTAGTACTTACTGGTGCATTTCTATTTTGTATACTTTTTCTTACATGCGTTGTTTTCACAATAAAATTAAATCTTTTAAATGCAATATTATTAGCTCTTTATACTGACTTATACCAAATCTTCCAAGGAAAAATTCAAAGTATCACAAGCAAACATATTTGGCTTTCTAAATCTAATCAGAAATTTTCAATTTTTAACCCCATCTCCTTAATCACATTTATATTCCATCTCTTCAACCCAGTGTCCTTAGATTAAAATTAGAGGTCTTGAATCAGAATTTTAAAATGGTTGTTTTAGCCTACTGTGTTTGCAAAAGAATCGTATCAGTTAGGAGAAAAAGTTCCTCTGTTTTGATAGTTTGGGCTTGCTTAAAATGTGAGCTCATAATTCTTGTCCTTGATTGGGTTGCTCAAATTCTTTGGCATGTCTCCCATGTATTTTTCCCCCCATATTGACTCCACATCCCCAGAGTGAAAAAAAGCCATATTCCATGGGAACTGTGCAGAATTTCTGAGGCCCCACCATCTGACTCTTTGGTACCACACCCTGCACCTCACCTTGTGTGCTCTAGCAAGACAAGGCTTGGGTAGAAACTACTGGACTAACCTGGAGTAACTTTCTGGACCCTATACTAATCAGTAGTTCACACTCAACCTTAAGAAAGTTTGGGAATTTCTTAAACATGTATTTGGCTGAGGGATCATCTAATTTGCTTGACGAATTGAGAAAGAACCTGAGGTTAGACCCAGGTCTAAGGCAGCTGGGGAAGGGATGAGTCCCAGAGTGGAAATCCCCAGGATGGAAAAACACAGCTAAAAACTCCCATTTCATTTTATGCCATCAAGCAATTCTTCCCTTAGTTTTCATTGTAAAACCCTCAGGGAAGAACATATTAGAGAGGATACACGTGTTCCCCCAACGCCAGTTGTTTAGGAGGGGGCCGAGAATAGAGCATCAGATGTTCATCAGTCTTCACCTGGATTTCCTTTTTTTCACCTCCTTGCATTGTCTGTATGTTATTCCCAAAGATACCTTGGCCTGGGCCTTCAGTGAAGTCCTAAGGCAATGGTCAAAGGTAAGGGAGGAGCAGAGCTGATGCCCTCTTTTCCCCTTTCTCATCTTGGAGAGGTCACCCATTGCCCTCCTTTCCTGGTTGTGATGACAAACAGCCTTCAGTTTCTCCAAAGTTTTCATACTTGTCCTGTTGCTGCCACCCTTGTTACTTCCTGCATTGCATGTTTTACTCTGTAATATTTCAAGGATTTGTGTGTGTGTGTGTGTGTGTGTGTGTGTGTGTGTGTGCCTGGTGGCAGGTAGATAAATTCAGCTTGGTGAGAGCCTGAGTCAGGGCCTGCTTGGGTGTATGTGGGCTTGATAAGCAGATATCAAAATGAGCCTGGAATACTATAGAATTTGTTGCACATTAAGTTCATAGTAGGTAATAAATGTGGATCAAGTCAAATTTTGAAGGCAAGGCTACTGGGGAGAATCAAAGCCAAGAAATCAGGTGTAAAAAATACAAAAAGTAGAAAGGGCAAGAAGGACAAAATAATCCACACAAGTTGGAGATGGGATATTATCAGCCTCTCACGCAAGTTAATAATACTGGGGATGTGGACTCATACTCAGCATAGAGTAGCTATTCACTGAATTCAGTGATACAATTTTTAAAGATAGTTATCCAGTCAAAGTAATACTTAAAATTCTCCAAGCCACGCTTCAGCAATACATGAACTGTGAACTTCCAGATGTTCAAGCTGGTTTTAGAAAAGGCAGAGGAACCAGAGATCAAATTGCCAACATCCACTGGATCATCGAAAAAGCAAGAGAGTTCCAGAAAAAACATCTATTTCTGCTTTATTGACTATGCCAAAGCCTTCGACTGTGTGGATCACAATAAACTGTGGAAAATTCTGAGAGATGGGAATACCAGACCACCTGACCTGCCTCTTGAGAAATCTGTATGCAAGTCAGGAAGCAACAGTTAGAACTGGACATGTAACAACAGACTGGTTCCAAATAGGAAAAGGAGTACGTCACAGCTGTATACTGTCACCCTGCTTATTTAACTTATATGCAGAGTACATCATGAGAAATGCTGGGCTGGATGAAGCACAAGCTGGAATCAAGATAGCCGGGAGAAATATCAAGAACCACAGATATGCAGATGACACCACCCTTATGGCAGAAAGTGAAGAAGAACTAAAGAGCCTCTTGATGAAAGGGAAAGAGGAGAGTGAAAAAGTTGGCTTAAAGCTCAACATTCAGAAAACTAAGATCATGGCATCCGGTCCCGTCACTTCATGGCAAATAGATGGGGAAACAGTGGAAACAGTGCTTGACTTTATTTTTCTGGGTTCCAAAATCACTGCAGATGGTGACTGCAGCCATGAAATTAAAAGACGCTTACTCCTTGGAATGAAAGTTATGACCAACCTAGATAGCATATTAAAAAGCAGAGACATTACTTTGCCAACAAAGGTCCATCTAGTCAAGGCTATGGTTTTTCCAGTGGTCATGTATGGATGTGAGAGTTGGACTATAAAGAAAGCTGAGCACCAAAGAATTGATGCTTTTGAACTGTGGTACTGGAGAAGACTCTTGAGAGTCCCTTGGACTGCAAGGAGATGCAACCAGTCCATCCTAAAGGAGATCAGTCCTGGGTGTTCATTGGAAGGACTGATGCTGAAGCTGAAACTCCAATACTTTGGCCACCTCATGCGAATAGCTGACTCATTGGAAAAGACCCTGATGCTGGGAAAGATTGAGGGCAGGAGGAAAAGTGGACGACAGAGGATGAGATAGTTGGATGGCATCACTGACTCAATGGACATGGGTTTGTGTAAACTCCGGGAGTTGGTGATGGACAGGGAGCCCTGGCGTGCTGCAGTTCATGGGGTTGCAAAGAGTCAGACACGACTGAGCGACTGAACTGAACTGATCCAGTCAAAATTATTCAACTTCCTACCTTTCACATTATTAAGCACCCTTTTTGTGACTAGGCTAATGAGAACATGACACACATGGCACTGTCCACATGGAGCTAGTGATAGAAAATGACATATGTAGAAGTATATATAATAATATAGACTCATGTACTTCAATTTCAAGTTGACTGGATTTGGTATACAGGTGAAGGATTTGGTATCCCATAAAGGCAGGGACTCTTCCACTGTAAAATATGACACAGAATAAAAATTTATAATAATAAAATAATATCAATAATATATATTATAAGTATATTATAAATAATATTATTATCAACAAGAAATAAAGGATTTTTTTATTATTGGGGCTTCCCTTGTGGCTCAGTGGGTAAAGAATCCACCTGCAATGTGGGAAACCTGGTAGGATCCCTGGGTTGGGAAGATCCCCTAGGAAGGGAAAGGCTACCCACTCCAGTATTCTGGCCTGGAGAATTCCATGGACTATATAGCCCATGTGCTCACAAAAAGTCAGACACGACTGAGCAACTAAACCACCACCATTTACTATTGATAATAAATAAATCAGTAATAAAGGGGGAATTGATTTTTCCTAGGTGAGAAACTGACAATATCACCTACTGTGAGTGAGGAGGTAGCCAAAATTTGCAGATCTGTGGAGAGTGTAAAGACCAGAGTAAGAGAGATGAGGATGGAAACACAGAAGCATTGTCAGAACTAAGACCAGTTGGGGTTGAAAATCATTACGGTGAACCAATGTGGGTTAATTTTGTGGTATTCTTCGCCATTTGCAACCACCCAGATTAGATTCATCCATGATTGAGGTTGTTGAATAAGTGTGAATGAAAGAAAATTCAAGACATGAGGACACTGGGCAAGAGAATTAATTGGACTGTTGCAAAATTAAGTGTTGACACTATATAGAAACCTTTTGTTCAACACATCTAAACTGTCAAGATTGAAGAACAACCACCCTACTCAACAATAACTGGAGAAGCTTCCACTAGTTGAATGCTATTAATTTTGCTTTGTAAAACAGCTTAAATGAGAAACTAAAAGAAAATTATGTGCAAGATAGATGCTTTGAAAGATTTCGGATACTCTTCTTTTTTATTTGAGTCTACAAAAATATTTAACAGCTACAAAACTGGGTAATTTGATAAGCAGTTACTAGACATAAGTTGACCTTTTTAGCAATGAACGTGCTAGAAAATAAGAAAGGTTTAGATGGGACCATGACTTAAGCTCCACCTCCACAGAGAAATACTTGTCAAGATACTTAAAGAAAAGCTAAAACAAAAAGCATGAACATAATCTGTGGCAAATTGTCTTATCTCAGAATACACACTTGATGAGTATAACACAAAGAGTAAAAACACTAAGTCTGGTTTCTAAGTTTTTAGGCTTCTCTGGTGACTCAGATGGTAAAGAGTCTGCCTGCAATGCGGGAGACCTGGGTTTGATCCTTGGGTGGGGAAGATCCCCTGGAAAAGGGATCTTCCAGAACTCTTGCCTAGAAAATTCCATGGACAGAGTTGGACACGACCGAGTGAGTAACACTTCCACTTTTCTAAGTTTTTATTAGCTTTTGTTTACTACAAATAGGTAGAAAACAGGTTCTACTCTGTGTCCTTTCAAGTTAAAATTAAGCACAATAGAACTAAACAGTCACTTAATATGATTACAGATTGAATCCAGCAAAACATTATCAGTCCTGGTGACCATGAAGGATGTACTGTTGTTAATAAGAGATCTGAAAGGACTTCTTAAGTGGATAATACAAACCTTGGCAACATTAGAACAGGAGTATCTCTTGATATTTGAGATCACTCTGATTCTGAAAGTTTCTGAACATGAAGATCAGCAGATTTATTTTATTTTTTATAGTATGCTGTCTTTCAACAGGAAGAAATGCCAGCAGATCAAAGCCTGGACATGTGCTTAAAAAAAAAACAGATACAGTGTAACCATCCACTAGCTAGGCAATCTTGAAAAAGGCTTTACTCTCTAAACCTCAATTTCTTCAACTATAAATCAAAGTAATGCTGCTCAATACTTTCTACAAGTCTTTTCAGTTCAAATATTATGTTGCTTTTAAAGATAGCATTTTCTAGAGCATGCATATTATCTCCACACAGAGGCTGATCCAGCTTTTCAATAAAAAGAAAATAAATTATTTTGATGATATCTTAAGAGGGTGATCTAACAGGTTTGTGGAGTAAGAAGTTATCAGAAAACATAAAACTTGAGTTTGTGTCTGGTAATTTCATCAAACGTTGTTGACCACAGTTTCTGTAATGTCAACATGGGAATTTTCATAAACTCTTCCTGTTGCTGGATCAAGATGCAGTAATATGTACAGAAGAACATTGATCAAATAGCATAAATGATGACAAAGAACTGTAAAGATATAAGTGACCTGTGGTCTGTGGGAGTTTGCTCACATGGCATCATTAACCTATAGATACTGAAAGGCTGTGCAGTTGCATTGGGCTTAGGGCCACAGTATTTTTAAGTCTACCAAGAAAATAATGTAGTAGATTTGTTTGGATTATATGGATTGTACATAGTAGATCTGTTAGACCAATTCTCGCCCCAATTAACCTTTTAATAAAAATAACCCCAGATAATATCCCTGAAGGTTTATTTGGATGACCTTATAGGTTGGATACTAAAATTCATTTGGATGAGAAAATGCACAAGAACATCCAAGGCAATTTTGAAAAAGAACAGTGCGGAAGGCAGTGGCAGGGCAGGGGGTAGGGAGAGGTTTGTTCTGTGTGATAACAGAACGTTTTAAAGAATCGATGTTAAAACTCTGTCATTTGGGCCTGGGAATGGTCAAGTAACTATTAGTAGTGGGTCTCTCCACCCATTATTTAACTTGCTAATTTAGAATATTAAAATGGGAAAAACCTGAAATATTCTATAGCATGGTGAAAATTCACTGTCCTCCCCACCCCTCCAAAACTTAGAATCCTGACATTCACAAAATTTGAAATGTAAAAGAACAAAACTAAAAACCATAGGATCCAATGTGGGAGAATGTGCTCACAAATTTGATCCTGGTTTGGGTATATTTTTCATCAAGGTACAAAAGGAAAAAGTCATAAAGAAAAAAATTAAGAAATAATGAAGTGTTAAATAGAAACTCTATAAACAAGGTTAAAAGATAATTTGCAGACTAAAATATTTATACCATATATAACAAATGGTTAATATTTACAATGAAGAAACAGCTGCTTAAAAACATTAGAAATCCAAAAAAAGATAAAAGGAGGAAGGAAAGGAGGGACGGAGGGAGAGAGGAAGGAAGGAGCAAAGGGTATGGACCATAGTCAAGGGGGAAATATAAAAATGTCTATATGTATATTATATATATATTGTGTACATTTATATGTTATATATACAATTTAGGTATTATACAATTTATATGTGTAAAATGTATATATTTACACATGTATGTATATACATATAAAAGTATATATTTTTATATATATTTATCTACATATATGTAAAATGTAAACAGTTTACATTCACATATTATTTTTATGTCTGGTGTATATTTATGTATATTATTACATAAATATTCATATCTGAATATGGCCAGTTGTTGAGGGGGACTGATCTTCAACTGTCAGAGTGATTGGACCATTGAGAATAAACAAGCAAAACCGAAAGTCCGGAGTTGAAAACTAATGGTGGGTCTTGTATTAGGAAAAGCGTAACTGGGACTGGAGAGTTGGGTTAAAGCAAAACACATTTCTGAATATAACAATCAGGGTGTTTAGAGTCTGGAGCTTCCCGATCTTCCAACCATGATGTTACTTTCATACATCTAGGCTTAGAAAGGATACTTAACATGAACAGATTCCTCTAAACTGCATGTGGAGATAGATTATGACAGAAAATCTGAAGTTATTGATAGTCATTGATAGCATTCTTAAAGTCCTAGGACCAAATGAAACTGCTCTGCACTTTTTAAGGACCTTTGGATGTTAGAGAAACAGGAATGGGTTAGGGTTGCAGACAGTTTTACTTGTGTTTCTAGGTTTTGGTATCACCAAAGATTTTATGAGAGACAGAAGAGTAAAACAGGAAAAATGCTTTGAATTGATTTTAAATGATTTTAAATTCTCATCACAATTAACCTGGGAATGCAAAGTCAAATTAAACACAATCAAATCAAAATAAAGTTTTCCAGTGATGTGGTTTGGCTTAATCAAGCATTTAACTACACTGTAGCATTCTGTTTAAATTACATTAATTTTAAAAATACAATCCTATGTCAAGATAGACTTGACATGTACGTTTCTCCTATTCTTATACTTTCAAAGCTGTATTTATAGGTATTTATGTGAAAATAGCACCTTTAATTTTACTTCAGCCATGCCCAAGAACAGTTAATAGCTTTTATAGAGTCAGGTCAAGGTCTAAATTTACATGATGGCTCATGGTGGTCTTGAGTACACAGTTTTATTTTGCTTTAAATATAGTTAGATTTCATTATGTGCCCAATAAATATTTTATTGCTGTTTCACAATGTCCGTGGCTGTATAGCTCTCTTAACAGCCAAAACATTTGTTGAACTTCAGTTCTCTGAGTTGTATCAGTCATGGGAATTTGGTTGTTTGGGAACCGAAAGGACAGTTTGCTTAAGGCAGAGAGAAAGCAGCCTGGGGGTGCCCTCTTCTCTCTGCCCGAGGTTCTCTCCACAGAAAGGTCTGCCCATCCCCAGGAGCTGACATGCTTTCTCTGTCCCTAAGAGCAGTCCTGAGGCTGGATGTCAGCAGAATGTTCCACCTCACCCCTGTTCTGCTCATCTCACTACTTAACTCTTTCCCCTCTTTCTTTTCCTGTGTGCCCACATCTACTCTGAACAGAGAGCAGTGAAGTGCCTTCCACAGGAAATGGTCGTCTAATGCTTAGTATAAATCACAGATGCTGGAACTCAGAATTAAAAACCTTCTGTTATCTCATCCTGAACTGTCGCCTGCCTTTCCCATTTCCCTTCACGTAGCCCTGCCTCCAGGAGTCACATATTACATTCTTGCTTTGTGCTCTCACCCCAGTCTAGCTTTATTCTCCTCCCCTTAAATACTCCTTCTCTCCTCCTTCTATCTCTAAGTATTCTAAATTCTGCTATTCTCCAGGGTCTCGGTCAACTTCCAGATACTTCTAAAAACTTTCCTCAGCCCTCTATCCTTTTTCACTGTTTATACCTTTGGAATATCCTTGATAATTCTCTCTGACATTCATCACCTTCGATCTCATCTTGTGGTATGTCTCATTCACCAAGGAAATTCAGAAAAACAAACCAAAAAACAAACCTTGTTAAACTATGAAATGAAGATAGCCACAAACTCCAAGCTTTCTCTTTATATCTTATTTGGTTGAGAAGTATACCACTGGCTGAAATGGTGGCTTAGAGCTCTCTGGACAATACTCGTCAGTGAAGGTGGATTCTGAGGCAAGAGGCCATTATGACAGTGAGTGTCACATTATGGAAATCTAGTTTGAGCAAGTCCAATCTTTATTGGGGGAAATCTTGAGATTTTATGAAAATTAATTTTTAAAAAGTTTTAATTTATTTTTTAAATTTTTGGCTACACTAGGTCTTCACTGTTACATACGGGCTTCCACTAGTTGCAGTGCTCGGATGTCTCATGGTGGAGCACAGGCTTTCTAGCACAAAGGCTCAGTAGTTGTGGTTCACTGGCTTGCCCCAAGGCAAGCAGAATCCTAGTTCCCTGATCAGGGACTGAACTTGCATCCCCTGCATTGGAAGGCAGTTCTTAACCACTGGACCATTGGGGAAGACCCAAACCCTGAGCTCTGATCTGAAGTAGCTCATGAAGACTGAGGGAAACTGGGTTTCCATAGCACCGCTCTTGTAGTCACCTAGGAGATAGCCCTCTTTCCCTTGCACTGAATAACAGAACCAGTTTTTATCTGGGTACCTTGCTGCCAGCTGAAATACTACATATCCCTTCTTCCCTTGAAGTTTCATGCAGGCCTGTGTTTTATTCAAAAGATATTAAGTGAAAGGTTCCTTCATGAACTATTTCTAAAGTGTGCTTCTTTAGCTCCTTTTTTCGTCTTGCTGTTTGGCCTAAGGAGGCTGACTGGATAATGGTCCAAACATTGGGTCACATGCAGCCAAACTTCTCATATGCTCTGTAAAGCCTGGTTCACTTCTGCTAATCCAAGAACTGTGAACTTAGTTCATTCCCAAACCACAAGAAAATGACATGCAGCAGAATGGGTCTACTGTGTGTGTTCTGAAAGATCATACATAGATCAGACTCTTTGAAACAAAGACCAGAAAAATACTGACCTAAAACCAGGATCCCAAGCATTACACTACTCTGACCTCGCCCAGTCCCGTTTCCATGGTCATGTCTGATTTTAGGCCACATTACTTCTCTTTCGGATTACTTGAAAGGTCTCTTGTCCAGTTTCTGCTTGTTCAGTTCTCCCTAATATATACTACTAATGGAGTTATCTTTTCAAGTATTGATTTTTGAATGTCCTACTGTTTGCTAAAAGTGTAATTTTTTTCCATTGCTATCTAATGTTTTTCAAGCTACTTATTCAGGAAGGCAACACATGCTCTCAAATCAAGCTTTCTTTGGCTTGTTCCTGTCTATTCTTCCATGTGCCACCTGTACTTCATCAGAATATCTGGTTATTTCTATGATGAGCCCAGCAATGATTCAGCTCCTGCACATAGCCTTGTCCATATTATTCCTGATATTTGCAAAGCTTTCTCACACCTTTGTCAGGGGTTTCATTCTACCCATCCTTAAAGACTCAGCTCTAATACTATCTCTTATTTGATACTTTCTTTGATAATAATAATGCCTTTTAAATTATGGGTATAGTAGTTTAATAATAATAATGACTAAATTTTAAGGAACTACTGCTTGCGTGCTAAGTCACTTCAGTTGTGTCCAGCTCTTTGAGACACTATGAACCATAGCCCACCAGCCTCCTCTGTCCATAGGATTCTCCAGACATGAATACTGGAGTGGGTTGCCATGCCCTACCCCAGGGGATCTTCCTGACCCAGGGATTGAAACAGCATCTCTTATGTCTCCTGCGTTGGCAAGTGGGTTCTTTACCACTAGTGCCACCTGGGAAGCCTAAGGAACTACTATTAAGATGTAAATAGTCTGAAAGTTTAGAGTACTTGCAAGCTAAAAATTTAACCTGACAGTTTATTTATGTCTGTTTATCTGTCTGTCTATCCGTGCATACATAAACACATCCACCAACCGTATGTATCTGGGTCAGAGACAAAGGCCATTTATTACACACAACAAAGCAGCAGCAAGAGCAATATTTTGCACGGATTCCTTAAGGCTTCAGTTCCCACAGGGTGATGTTGTGAGTGCCAGATGTTGCTTGTGCATCAAAGGAAAGGAACTCCAAAATTAGGAAACTCTGACCGTATATAGGGGTGCTGGTGACATGCCCATTCTCTCCTCTAGAAAGGAAGAGACATCACTGAGCTAAATTGTAAGCAAGTGTTCCCAGGAGAAGAGGGTAGAGGCATCTTTAGGATGATTACCCTGGAGTGGAAGGGAAAGGAAGTTCTTTACCTTTATTGTCCCAGGATGTCTTCAGGGAGGGGATGTATTCAGCTTTACTTTCCTGAAATATCTCCTTATACAAACATTGGCTATAAATGCCTTTTCTCAGAGGGCTTGAAATATGGGATGATCATGGAGAATTGTCTTCCTCCAACTACGTGTCAGGCACATCATCTACAGTATCTCCAATCCTAGCTGTAACTGTGTAATGTAGATATTGCTATTCCAGTTTTGAAGACAAAGAGGAAAAGTTAAAATCACATGCCCAAAGCTACAAAGTTACCAGTATTAGAGTCAGGACTCACTATGGTCATTGGATGTTAAAGTCAAAACTCTTTTCATCACAGAAATCAATAGTACATCTTCCACTGAAAGCAGCCTCATGAAGCTTAATGTGAGTTTATTTTATGGTGTATATTTTCTATTTTTTCTATTCTCATGTAAGCGTCTTGAGGGCAGAGTCACGCTTATATCCTCCACCATGCCTAATAAAGTGAATACCATGTGATTATCAGATGCTTATTAAGATGGTCTGAATGAAGAAAATCTGTCAAAATATGTATGATGAAAACTTGACATTATACCTCCTAAATAACATATGATTGTGGAAAAGAGGTCACAGCATAAAATTCAAATATAGCAACCTATTGCTTGAAACATTAATAATGATCTCAACTATTTTTTACTTGGCTGACAATTTAGCTTGGATATTGATGAAAATTTGATATCTAAAGTTTAGAGAAAGTAACTAAGAGTTGATAATAATCAATGAGGAGGAATATATAGAAACATCGCATGTGTCAACTCACACGAGAACTGATGTTTGAATATAGGATATGTTGAAAAATGAAAAATTAGTTTTATTTTAGAACTAAACCTCTTCCATTCTAACCAAAAATATGCTCAATGCTGAAGAGTAAAAATCAGTGGTTGACTTACAGATTTTTTTCCCTTTCAATCTTGTTCTGGGGCAAAAAGTCTTTTTCTTATTACTGTTTATTCTAAAGCACTTATCTTCTATTTACATAATCCATCTTCTATTTTCATAATTTATATCCCTGGGATATGTGTTTAGGTCTTCTTGTCTGAAACCAGGCTGTTCCACTATTCAGAACTTAACGAGCTTCTTAAACAGAAACATTAGGAGCTGTTAGACACCTATTGCAAACCTTAGCCCCGACTTTGTCATATAAATACTCCATTCAGATTATTCAGTAGAATAAATATATTTGGTTGTATTTCCCCCTTTGGGCCAGTAGTCACTGCTTTCTTTTCCTCCTTATGTCAAGTCATAAGTTTTTGAGGCTGTTCTTGCATTTCTACTAAATACTTGCTTGAATATGTGCCACTTCGTGAGATAAGAAACCTCTATTCCCAACATATATGGAAAGAACAAACTATATTTACATAATATTTTCATAAATATTAAAAGCAATGTTTTAAAATAAAGAAGATATTTTTACCTTTCCTCAAAAAGATATAACAAGAAAACAGAAATGCAAGTACTCATGCGTGGGAGGAAGGTGATGTTTCATTATACTTTAAACTACTTTGGCAGTTGTTTTCCTTACATATATGCAGGATATTAAAGTGTTAGCTGTGTGTGTGTGATTTATTGTGAAGCTTCTTTGCCCAAAAAAGCCCTGCTATTTTAGTAGAGTTCAATATATTTCCTTTGGGGGAGATTAAATAAAATATGTTAACTCAGTTAAATTTGGAGTCTGATGACAAATGACTAAATGTGTTCAAATGAGGCAGGCACAGGAAATCTGTCCAGCAAAGGACTAAACTGGGAAATAATGTTTGAATGTCCACTGGCACAGTTTTGCAATGTGTTGCTCTAGAGTTTGGTATTACAGTATGCCATTAATTTTAAGTAGTAAATTAAACAAGAGAAATAAGATTCCTTTATTCTGGCACATGCACACAACTCAGCTCTTCAGCTGTACACTAAAATTCAAATGTACACATAAAGATAAAATTAGGATGAAAATTAGGATGGGAAAGTGGAACATGTTTTAGTTTTGATTTTAGTGTATGATATTTAAAAAAGAGAAAGATGTCTCAACCCCAAATTGCATGTTGAACTACATTCAGGAAGTACTATTATTATATTCTGATACTGAAACTAAAGTATCCTGGAGGTAGGAATGTTGTGAATTTTACATCAATTATTTTCTATAAGGAGCAATTGTAAAGATAGGCTTAGGAATTAACTTGGGTCCAATCAAGTTCATGCCAGTTGACTTGGTAGATAAAGCTAGGAAAACAAGGACTGAGGCATAATTGTTAAGTGTTTTGCTTAAGATCAAAACTGGAGTTGATGGCAGTTGGACATCCCAACTATACATGCTTCTGAAAGTAAAATTTCAGAATTAAGATAATCTTCATAATTTCACAATGACTTATGCTGAAAGGTTTAAAAGATAGCCTATTGCTATTAATGCTAAACTCACAAATGTAGGAGTAATTCTATGTTGTGAATTTCAAACCTTAAAGAAACATATACAGATAGCAACAGAGACCTGGAGAATACTACTTATGCCCTAACATTTTCCTTTTAGTTAACTCTTGATGCTCAAACAGAGCTATACTCTTTAGTAAATACCCAGACCACCCCTTTCATCCTCAGAATAGAAACTGGGTTCCATTGCTATGTCTGTTCATAGAATAACCTCAAGGGCAATCCATATGTCCAGCCCCTCATCCTCATTAAAGAGAGAATCAAACTTAATGAGAACAAAAAGCTGTTAATAGTAAAGGAATATAACAAAATGGTTTATCTCAGTTTTTCTTACATTTCCTATGAAGCCTAGCCTGCTTTCCAATGCCATAAAGCTCAACAGATTATCATCTTATAAGATCAATCTTTTCTTCTATACCATCCAAAATGAATCTTTGGTATGATGTTTTCTACGGAAGATAAATTAAAAGAGAAGGTATTCACATTATTAAATCATAATGATCTGCCTTTTTTTTTTTTTCAATAAACCTATATGTATAAACTCATTTCTGGTGTCTAAAAAGAGTTACAGCCCACCATTGAGGACAGGCCATTGAATTAAGGATGGATAGGATTTCTCTGACAATTGGAATTTAATTTCACATCATGAACGAAAAGGATTTTAAAAGTTGATATTTTCAGTGAGGTTGAGTTAGCAATATTTTAAAATGACGCTTGCATTACCTTGAAGAAATGACCTCTCTATTTTTTTTAAATATATGACACTACAGAAAATGTAAAGTAAACCTGTACATATGAGACCCTGCATGAGCAGAGATGGGAGCTAAAAAAATGGGAAAGTAAAACATAAGACTTCATAACAACAACAACAACAACAAATAGGGCCTGGAAAAATATCTTCCACCAGAGAGAAAATAAACTATTTAAACTATTCTTAGAGTGTTATGCAAAATGGGATATGTAATTGTAGTTTAGTTTGAAAGATTCCCTAGGTCTTTGAAACTGTTCTGATCCCATTTTTCTGTCTTGACACCAGTGCACTGCCCACCAGCCACTCGCATGAAGCATTAGTAGCATGAGATACCATCACCTGTGGTGCTATGTTGAACCTCTGTCGATTTTGATCAATTTTAAGTGTAAATGATTGAATAGCTTAAAAATGAGTAGCTTTTAGAGAACTATTATAGGTGAGTAGAACTGCACTTAGAAGATCACAAGATGGGGGTAGGTTAATGTGTCTGGCAGTCTAATTGTTATTGGAAAAAATAATCTTGAGCCTAACAGCCATGGAGAATTAGGCAGCAGGACTTTGACAGATAGGCATCAGATTTCTTTGAACTAAATGTTTTTGCTTTTATCTCTGTCTATTCATGATAACTTCTGAGGAAGCTGGATGACTCTGACCCAATTTAGTAGAAAGTTCAAGGTGTACTTTAATGTCAATTAATGTGTTAGTTTGCCACCTTGATTGAAAAAAGTTTGGATGATTTGGGCCTATTTTAAAAAATTATTTTTTCTATCTTTTTGTATCAAAGAAAATAGCTAGGACCTTTCATATTTCCTTCCTTGATAGAACTGTTGATTGATAGCAATTCTTGGTTTAATTTTCCATGGAGGCAATTTGTTTCAGATAATGTCTACATTTTGTTATGTGTGCTTCAGTCGTGTCCAACTGACTCTTTGACACCCTTATGGACTGTAATCCATCAGGCTCCTCTGATCATGGAATTCTCCAGGCAACAATACAGGAGAGGGTTACCATTTCCTTCTCCAGGGGATCTTCCTGACCCAGGGATCGAACCTGTGTATCCTGCATTGGCAGGCGGATTCTTTACCACTAGTGCCACCTGGAAAGACCCTTCAACATAAATAATAGTGGTGAAACTTATTCTCTTTTTAAATTAAATAATGTCTAGAAAAATATTTCCTGTAGTAGATAAAATGGAACCATGTCAATCTCTGAAAGCTCTCAGTTCAGTTCAGTTCAGTCGCTCAGTCTTGTCCGACTCCTTGCGACCCCATGAACTGCAGCATGCCAGGCCTCCTTGTCCATCACTAACTCCCGGAGTCCACCCAAACCCATGTCCATTGAGTTGGGGATGCCATCCAACCATTTTTTCCTCTTTCATCCCCTTTTCCTCCTACCTTTGATCTTTCCCAGCATCAGAGTCTTTTCCAATGAGTCAGCTCTTCGCATGAGGTGGCCAAAGTATTGGAGTTTCAGCTTCAACGTCAGTCCTTCCAATGAACACCCAGGACTGATCTCCTTTAGGACGGACTGGTTGGATCTCCTTGCAGTCCAAGGGACTCTCAAGAGTCTTCTCCAATACCACAGTTCAAAAGCATCAATTCTTTGGTGCTCAGCTTTCTTTATAGTCCAACTCTCACATCCATACATGACCACTGGAAAAACCATAGCCTTGACTAGATGGACCTTTGTTGGCAAAGTAATGTCTCTGCTTTTTAATATGCTATCTAGGTTGGTCATAACTTTCATTCCAAGGAGTAAGCATCTTTTAATTTCATGGCTGCAATCACTGTCTGCAGTGATTTTGGAGCCCAGAAAAACAGTCAGCCACTGTTTCCACTATTTCCTCATCCATTTGCCATGAAGTGATGGGACCAGATGCCATCAAAGTTCTAGCAACAAGCTAAGTTTGCTGAGACACCTGGTAGAACCTGAATCTTTTATAACCTATAGCTGGCAAATTCTGTGCTCTACCCATGTCTACCAATACATACACAACATTTTCAGGAACTACACTATCCTAAAATACTACCCAGGAGATATCTTAGATGTACCATGAAGCAGGTCTAGTCAGTTCCTAAGCAGTAACATTCCATTTTCCTCCTCTTCTACTCAGTTCTCCTGCACTGTTAGAAAGTCTGTGCTTCTAAGACCCATTGACATGGCGTATTGCTCAATTCTCTGGAGTTGTCCATGTGTAAAGGCAGGTTGTATTCTAAGCAGTGGTTTGGAGAATCAGTTTCAACAACCTAGTGTTTCATATGTCCATAATGGGCATTTTCAAAATAACCCTTAAAAAATGAATGACCCTCCCCTTCAAACATTTCCAAGGCTCCAACTACTCCATTAAGTGGAACTTGGGCTGGGACTTATGGTTTAAGGTGATGCAGTGGTAAAGAATCCATTTACCAAGGCAGGAGACACGTGCTCAATCCCTGGGTTGGGATGATCCCCTGGAGATGGAAATGGCAACTCACTCCAGTATTCTTACCTGGAGAATTCCATGAACACAGGAACCTGATGAGCTACAATCCATGGGGCCACCAAGAGTTGGATACAACTGAGTATACATGCACACACACAACAAATGTCCCTAGGAACTGCTCTCCCCACTGCTAATTAGGCTTTCTTACTGGACTACGTTGGTCTGCAGGGTTTTCTGTTACCATAGAGTCATCTTCCAGGAAACTGTTCAGTCTCTCTAGCTGGTAGCCTTAAGTTAGGCTTAAATGCAGCTGTTTCAAAGCAGTAGCTTGTTAAGGCTGAGACCATTTGCTTATCATCTCCATTACTTTTATAGATGAAAATCCTCTGGAGGATAATAAGAACTATTTTGGTGAAGATTGTTAGTAAATCTTCTCAGTCATCCTCTGGAGACTGGTAACCGCTGAAGGCAGAATTCGATTCTGGAGGTAGCTTAAGATGGATGCTGTTGCAGGTTTCCCAATGAGCTAGCACATGCATTATTATTTTGGTTGTTATTGTTGTTATTGACTCTCTCGGGGCAGTCATTCTCTGGAAATGTATTAGTGAAACACAACCACCCCATATTAGTAGCCACATATCAAAATACATGTATATTTTAAGATGCATGGAGATTTTCTCTGAACTAGGGAAATGCTGTGTCTATGCTCTTCTGTCAGAATTCCATGGCTTAACGTTCATCTGGTGTCTGTAGAAACGTTCCCAAGATCTCATGAGCTTTTCAATACCCCACAGCCTCTTCGGTAATGACAGGGAAGCAGAAAGGGCTACCCTGTAGTTTAGTGAATCTCCCATTAGCCTTGGTGTGTGCAAGCAACAGCTTCATAGTCAGAAGCCCCCATCCAATGAGGAACCCTATGTCTGATCCAGTCTTCTTTCTTGGATGGACCCAGGACACACCTCCCTTCTCTGACTCTGTCTGACTCCACAGACAGTAATTCTTTTAGCGTCAAGCCAGTGCCAGGACTCTGGTATCAGCTTCCTGAATCTCTATAGTCTGTGATTACTGAAATATCGTTGAAATTTGGACACAAAACTGAAGATAGTCAACGTAATATATGTGTTATATTGAAGACATGTCTCTTTTTGCTTTCGCAAGCAAGTATCACAAGAAGAGTGTGTTGTTCCTACAGACCTAATAAATCAAGAAGTTAAAATAGTTCACCCAGAAGGTAACTCCATCTCCTAAGGGCACAGCTGGAGAAAGCAAAGAAGAAATCTCCATAAATGGTATTTCCCCTGCACTTCAGCATCTTGCTCTTAAACTGTGTCTCTTAGATATTTTATACCATTTCAGGCAAGCAAAATACTATACTCTCTTCAAAAGAATAAGATAACCTTTTCTCAAAGAAAAGGAACTCATTTCAAAATATTTTTTTCTAATTGTTGAAATAATAGATGTTTATTGTGGAAATAAAAAAGTTACATAAAGTAGGAAAATAATGTCCTATAATCCCATCAGTGAGTATTAATAGATGTTAATGTTTTATTCAATTTACTTGGAGTCTGTCTATGTACACATACCTATCTATAAACTGCTCATATAATAACAAGAATAATGGCAATAATGAAAGCTAATAGTTATTGAGCATCTTCTGTCTTTTCAAACATTAACTCATTTAATCTTCATATATTTCTGTGAAAGAAATAATATTAAAAAGAAGTAGTATTTAAAAAAAAGTAGTATTATTGTAGTATTATAAAGAAATAATATTATCCCCATTTTAAAAAAGAGAAAACTGAGATACAGAAAAGTTAAATAACTTTTTTCAGTGTCACATAACTTGGATTTGGTAAATTAAGAAAGTCACACACACACACACAGAGAAACTCCCAGACCCACATATATATACTAACACACTTACATAGACACCACACACATACATTTTATCCAGCTTGGTAATAGTTAGCATTTTACAGTGAAAGATTTAAAAATAATATAAACCTATTATGAAAACAGAAAATGCACAAAAATTATAAAGAGAAAAGAATAGTCATCTAATCCTACCATTTAAAATAACCACTGTCAACACATGTAAACTATTTTCTTCTACTCAGCTGGTGCTAAGTTTTAAAATATTTTTCAGCAGCTTTTTAGGCCACTGTGTGTTTTCACTCAGTACTAAAGCAAATACATTTTTTCATAATATGTCATGCCCAACATCCTGATTCCCTACTTTTCTATTCTGGTTTTCCCTCAAGAACTGCCCACTTTTCTCTTCCTATTATGCAGAGGAGTTTAGCACATGTTCTGACATCTTAGTGTGAGACAGCTCCTAGGCTCCAGGGAGGGAAAAGACAAGAACTCCCAGGCTGCACAAAGCATGGATTAAATAATTTTCCCAAAGGTAGTGTTCTCCCTAAGAGGAATTATGGTGCACATACATCTTCCTGTCTCATTATTCTGAAAATGAAAAAAAATATGCAATGTAACTGATATGCAACTTAACTGAGATTTATAGTGATAAATTAATTTTAAGTGAGAGTCAACATGTAGTAAGTGGTCAAAAATACATTATGGCACACAGTTCGAAGTCAGTTTCAGTTAAAATACACAGGAACAACATATATATTCTACTTGCCTCGAGTAGTGTGCTGTCTTATTAATGATACAAATACTACTTATAAATTTGTTGTTATTATTTAGTTGCTAGGTCGTGCCCAACCCTTTTGTGACCCCATAGACTGTAGCCCAACAGGCTCCTCTGTCCATGCAATTTTCCAAACAAGAATACTGGAGTGGGAAGGCATTTCCTTCTCCAGGGAATCTTTCCAACTCAGGGATCGAACCTGTATCTCCTGGATTGGCATGCAGATTCTTTACCACTGAACCATCAAGAAGCCCTGCTTATAAATTAGCATGTACTAAAATTAATGTAAAGAGAAATGTCCCCAAATGGCAAACCATTTTAAAATTGTTATTCGTGATGACCATCCTTTCCTCCCTTTGCAAAATGTCAGAATAGTTCTTTGGAGATAACACGTTAGGCGTTTTAGTAAGAGTTTTTTTGTGATAAGAAGGAGTGTTGGTAGCGGATGTATGGGTGCCATGTGAAATAGTTACAAGAAACTTTCTGAAGATGGTATGATTTTTTTTACCTGAAAATAGCTGAATTTTGATAGTGACCTAAAACACTGCAACATTTTGATGAGCTGGATATGAGTTTAACCAAATCATCATGGTGCTCACATTTGAGACATAGTCCTCAGAAAATCGCTTCACTTAAAGTTTCTGTCTCAGATCTTAGGAAGCAGCTGCAAGTTTGCAAGGTTTCAGTGGATCACTCAGCTACTGTCTGGGAATCCAAATGTCCTCAAAGGCACCTTCTGACCCTGGTGACAAGTGTCTTAGTCATATCTACCATATAGATTTAAATAGCAAATTAATTTCATATGTTTGGCTTGTAGCTTGTTTGTTTTATAGTTCCTTTATTATAGCAGGTCTGTACTGTCAAGGCTCCAATGATAAATATGTTTTGTGCCCAGCACAATAATCTCTATTACCAACAAAGACGATAATTTATTTCACACTTCATTACAGCTATCATTTAGTGAATTATTTTCAATGCTCATCTTAATGTATCGGTAGATATTTATAAACACACACAGGGTGTAGGAATACTGTATTTTTTTTTCTCAGCAGACTATCTGACATTTCTCAGCTAATGAGAGATTAAATGAGAAATCTGATCACTGCATGGATCATCTCTGCCTGTAAAGTATTGTTGATATTCTCAATTCCAACATCATCTCAAAATGACACCAAAGCCCCAGGAGGGGCATAACATAAATTTACAAACTGTCAGTATCACACTTTTTCTCTCACATACACAGGCTTAGTTACCTGCAAATTTTCTAAAACTCTTTTATGGTTATGCTGTTCCTGTCCTTAAATTCTGCAATGGTTGCCGTTATTTGAATTAAGATGGTGACTGTCACTTTCTTTGGACTAAAATTAAAAACTCTGAACCAAGTGCTAGCCATTCTGAAAATATTAAAACTAATATCTTAATTGCATTGTGTACACATGCACACACACACACACATATGGGCTTTCTAGGTGGTGCAGTGGTAAAGAATCCCTCTGCCAAACAGGAGATGGAGGTTCAATCCCTGGGTTAGGAAGATCTCCTGGAGGAGGGCATGGCAACCTACTCCAGTATTCTTGTACCACCTGGGAAGTCCTGTCAAGACCATGCCATCCCAGTAATGCAGCCCAGATCCAGGAACACGATAAACTCTACAGAGCCCATCAAGCTCACTCAATCCAAACCAACTACTCGTATGAAAGGCAAGCTATTGGAAGCCCTCATTTTAGACACCATAATATTGGGTTCTCAGTGTCATGCAGTCTTATATTGACTTATTAACATCATCTAAATGATGTTTATTATGCACTTGCTGTGTGTCTGACATTGTATTCAACACTAAGGACATATTGATGAATAAAACAGATTCCATCTTTTCTAAAAGTCTTTCTAAATGTTGTTGGCAACACACTGCTGGATAGTAAATACACATTTGGATAATAAGTCCTCTGCTGGCAGTTTGATGCTTTCCTGGAAAACACATTAGAATATTTTGTATCACAGTATACCTTTCACAAATGTGAAATGTAAATTAATTATGATTTTCACAGATACATTTTGATGTTACATTTTTAAGGTTTAACATAAACTGTAAGGAATAATGTGGTCAATTTAGCTTGACTAACATACTGTAAGGGTAGAGTTTGTCCTAACCTGTTATAAATAAAATGTTATTTTTTTATGTGCTAAATTTGATTATTACTATTGTATTGAATTTTATCAAAATGTCATAAAAATGTTTCATAATATATTCACTAAAGTATAAAAGGAATCAATATTCCTTTTATTATTATATAAAATTATTTTGTATTTATTACATATATCCTTATTTTCAAATTTCAAATAATTGAAAATAAGATTTTTATTGGAGACTCAATCCATTTTACTTTAATTCTACAGAGTGTTATTTATTATGAAGCTATGTCAATGAATCACATAAATTCATAAATGAGTGATGAGATTTCTTGTCATTTTCAAAGTACAGTGACCTTTCTTATATTGCAAGGAGCATTTCCAGAACAGGGCGAAATACTCCTTTCAGTGTGAAAAGGTGTCATTCAACAGTACACAACTAGATGCAAGTCAGGGTATTGCTAAGTTGTACAACCTGCACATTTCATACTAATTTTTTCAGAGAGACAGCAGAATAATCAATTGGCAATATTCTGTAATCTGACAGCACACTTGGAGATTGTCTCAGTGGCATACAAAGTGGAGGTTTAATTACTATCTATGTACTAGCAGATATTTTTATATTGTAGTTGGATAAAACAATTGGCTTTTCATTTAAATAATGATTATTCTAAAAAACAATATAAACTTGAAATAGCATTTGGTTCCTAATTGACATAGTTTCAGCTATCTGATCAACAAGGACAGGCATTGTCACATGAACAAAAGAAGCTGCACAAAGATGACAATCCACTTACCACATTAATTAGAGCAAACAGTTGGAAGTCGATAATATGTCTTTGAATTTTGATTCAGTGGTGAAGAAAAGAATTAAAATTGAAAATACAATCAAATTTTGCCTCTAAAGATATGTTTTTTCAGCATGATATACACATCTATACTACAGAATACTGATTGTCAAGGAAAGGTACTCATGTAAATATCCGATGGGGGCAAGAGAAGATTTATCAAAAAAACAATTTCTTTAGGTGGTTGATAATGCCAAACAAATAGTCAAGAGTCTGTTAACATAACCTAATACTTCAGAATCAAACGATCATGGTTCCAAGCGCAAGACTATCAGGATTTCTAAGAACTGTACTGTCATCAAAATGATTTCATTGTCAAGAAATTGACTTTTTACTACCCTCTGGAAGACAGTCAGTCACGTATTACTCAACATGTTTTGGAATATCATCAAATTGCCTCAACAGAACATAAATGTTTCCCAGCACTGAGAGCCTGATTAAAAAGCAGTTACTAATATCATGCCTATTTGTGCTCAGTTGCTCAGTCATACCTGGCTCTTTGTGACCCCATGGACAGTAGCCTGCCAGGTTCCTCTGTTCATGGGAGTTTTCAGGCATAGATACTGGAGTAGATTGCCATTTCCTCCTCCAGGGGTTCTTCCTGACCCAGGGATTTAACCCATGTCTCCTGTGTCTCCTGAATTGGCTGGCAGATTCAATACCACTCAGCCATTTGGGAAGCTGATGTTGTATGGAGTACATTTTCAGAAATGGGAACTTAGGTAGTAAAGATCTCTGATGACCCTCTGTAGGTGGCATACTTTAGAATTGTGGGTCTGTAGTTATTGAAGGACACAGATGCAGAACGGATGGGCTGTGTGCAGAAATATGTAAATAAGTAATGCTTAATTTCCTTTTCAGAGTCCAAAAACTTACTTGATGTTAACCACAAATGAGAGCACTACTTCATAACCTATAAAAAGCCTTTTAAAAATCCTAATTATGTACACTTTTTAAGAAATGCCAAATGGTGATGATTTGGAAAGAGCTAGAAAGAAACCAAACCTCGAAAAAGGGGCATGTGCTTCCCTAAGTCCAAATTGACTGCACATGCACTTATTTAGCTTTCATTACAAAATAGTCTCATTTCCTTATTCATAAAATATGGAGCATTCTGATGTTAGGGTTTTTTTTTTTCTTATTCTTTCAACACTGAGAATAAAACATTAACTTTGTCTTAAGAAAGTCATAGATATATACCAACCTTAACTCTGCTGCTAATTAATGCTATCAAAAGACCTAGCAGGAGTTTCTGCAGCCTTTTTATCTCTGCATGATAAGTGGCTTCAAATAGCTCCCATCTCCCCTTACCAGTTGGATGTCATCTAAAAACTGAATAATAGTGGCAACTATTCTTAGGAAAAATACTGCACCCACTTCCTCTAGAATATAAAGTAAAAGAAAATGGGCAGCCACATAATTATCTAATGACCAGGTTTTTTTTCCAAGGTAGTTGTAAGGTCAAGATTAGCTGGGAAAGTAACACCGGAATATTTTTCTGCTTTGACAGTAAGCAAAAAACAAAAACCTCTTTACTTGAAACTCTTTCATGTAATTATTTCCATACTCTTTTTTTCTAGACACACACCACCCACACTCACACATAATTCTTGCCCACTGTTTTACTTTTAGAAAGAAATGTTCTCTGCCTTCCTTAGCTGTGTATATTAGCAATGTCTGAAATGCTGCAAGGTGAATTAGTTTTAGGATTATATTGCACTATACTACAGGAAAACATGATATAGGGTTTTTGGTAAAACATCTCCAGGATCTTTGCAATAAAATTCCTTTAAGAGGATAAGCCAAAGCTTACGTGTCACTGTCACATTCTATATGACACTTTACGCTGAATATCTTTAGAGGATATACTTAACTTTGTGCAGATACATAAATGACTCTTATGTTTCCCAACTGTACTTAAAAAATCATTTCTTTTGAATGCAACTCCCATCATTTCCAAAAGTCTTTTATTTTTCTGTTCTGCTATTAAGAATCAATTTATCCTATAATTACTTGATTTCTAGTTTTAGTAAGTTGACGAGGAAAATCTTTTTACTCTAAGAATTATAGAATAGATTGCATGGTTTTGTGAGCTAAAACTTTTAGGAATGAAGTTGAAAACATACAAAATAATTCCACATGTTCCACAAAGAATATTTAATCCACTATAATTTTCAATAGGATCTAGGGGAAAAAGTCACTGGTATATGATTTCATTATCATCACAAATCAAAAAATATAGTACCATGGTTTGAAATAGCAGAGTTTTTTTTTTTAATAGAAAGTTATAATAGCTATTGAATAAATAATCCATATTTGGAAAAATATTTTAACTAATCTTTTCCCCTCCTTTCTCACAAGCTAAATTGTTTGCTATTTCTGAGAGTAATACCATTGTACTTGTTGGATAATTTACAGTAAACACATATCCTCTTAATCACATCACAGAAACTTAAATAGATTTGTAAAACCATTAAAAAATCAATACTTAGCTTTTAGGTGATGAATTAATTAATGGAGTGTGAATGCTTGAAGTCTGCATTACCCAGCATGCACTATGGCTTTTCATAATATCACTGTCAATGGGAACAGTATGCAAAGTAACGTAATGTAACTAGTGGGGAAGTGCTGATAAAAATGTATCAATCTCTGCTACCCAATGAGAATATTCCAGTAAAAACTTCCTTTTGGTAAGAAATGCAATTCAATATTTTTCTGTTATGTATAATGATGGAAGAAAGAAGCATTGTTGACAAATGAAATCCAGAGAAAAAATAATCAGAAATGTTCCAACTCTTTTTAATTATTCAGGCAATAGATGATGATACATGTAATGGCAAGATATAAATTATGGAGGTCTGTATAAATTGGGGAATGAGACTTTACTTGTTTCCTCCATTAAAGTTTTTAGAAAGCCTTTTTCTGAAAAATAGATCACATTTTCCTATTTTCCTAACCCTCTTCCAGTGCTTCTTTCCACTTCTTTTAAAGCTTCTTGCTCAAAGACACCAACTAAGGGACTTCCCTGGAGGTCTAGTCGTTGACTCTAAGCTTCCAGTGCCTTCAGTGCAGGGGGCGCTGGTTTGATCCCTGGCCAGGGAACTAAGATCCCATATGCTGTGCCTGGACAGCCAAAAAAAGAAAAAAAAAAAGAAAGATACCAATTAAGATTTCTACAGAAAAGTGTAGTCGATACCTGACTACACTACAATGTGGATATTGGTTGCTGCCTTCAATAACTTACATTCTAGTTGCATAACATTATAAAGTAGATCAATATTAACAACAAAGGAGTAATGGAAATGGAGGAAGTTGTATGTTTAAGGTGGCAAAACACATAATTTTGGTGACAATTTTTAAGAACAACAAGTTGCAAACATAAAATTAAATATGAGGGTTTTTTACTTTTGCTATTATTTCAGCCAGACCTAGGTTGTCACTGAGAACAACCATTGAAGCTGAGAAAGTTTTCTTTAAAAGTGATCTGTTAAAAGAAACTAGGAAACTGTTGTGGCAACCAAGACTTTAGGGCAAACAATTTCTGACAATAGGAAACCATATAGAGAAGAAAGAATTCATCTTTAACTTCAGAACTTTTGTCAATTCTGGATATAGGAGAAAAGATTTAGTTAGGATCCAAAGTGTTGGACAGAGAACTCCTACTAAAAGGCAGAATAATAAGTAGAGATTTTGGCAATCTTGCAGGAACAGAGACCAAAATTACAGCCTCACAGACCCTAATGAAGTTAAAAATCAGTAACGAAAATAACAAAAAGTACTCAACTTTTAGCAAACTAAGCTTTATATTTCTAAATAATATGTTGGTCAAATAAGATATCAAAGGGAAATTTAAAAGAAATATTTTTGTGTGATAATGAAAATTAGACATCAGACGATTAGGATGCAACTAAAGCTGAGTTAAAAAGAAAATGTACAGTCTTCTATTCATCTATTAGAAAATTTGAAAGGCTGGAAATTGATGATTTTACTATTTTAAGAAATTAGAAAAAACAGTAAATGAATATCAAAGAAATAAAAGGAAGAAAAATATATAATAGCAGAAATAGAGAAATCAACTACCTCTCTTATTTATAAGCTATGTTATTATAAGTATTCAGAAATTCAATATTGCTTTTATTATCCATACAAAGTAGTGGTTATTACTGTTTTATGCAACTGATGTTTGTTTACATTTACCCAGACATTTAACATTTTCTTTCTTCACCACTTCTTTTGACGTACTTTTTTCTTCTTACATGGGCCTTCAGAAGGAATATTTGTGAGGGACTGTTTTTGGCATAAAATCTTCTGTCTTTACTTTGCCATAACATTTGAAAGATAGTTTAACTGGGTATATAACTCTAGATTGTGAGTTATCTCTCCTAGGACCTTAAAGATACTGTTTCATTGCCTTCTGACTTTGACTGCTGATATTCTAGCTGTTTATGCCTTTTTTATGTTGTTTTTTTTTCCCTTCTCACTGTGTTACTTCTGATAAAGTTGTCCTTCAGAATTCAAAGTTTTGTGGAAAATTGGAGGGAAGGTTGTGGCAGAAAGATGAGAAGGGCTTTCTCTGCTCAGATATCTACTTTGACTGGGTGCCATGTTTTTTTTTTTCCTCTCCTAATTATGTTTCTGTCCCCAGTACAGTTCAGGAACTAGCAGCTCTCAAGGAAAGCACTACTTCTAGAGTTTGTTTACCTCTCTTGCTTCACCTTTTCACATTTTTTTCCCCCGACTTTGAAGATTTCCTTTGCTTTTCTGCCAGTTAAGCACGGCATTTGAAGAGAAGTCAACACAAAATAGTTTTGGATCATTTGAAGTGGTTTTTGTTAGGATAAAGTTTCTGGAAATCTAGTCTCCCTTTTTACCAAAAAAGGCAGTGTGACAAGGATTTGTGCATTCTGTCTTTGTATGTGTTTGTTTACCCTCCTAGGCTGTGAACTTCATCTCATCTGAGACTCTATTATAGTTATTTTTGATTCACTTGACCCAGCATGTCATCTGATATGTTTAATATCAAGGGATCTTGAGTTTTTAAAGGAGTGTGGCCAAAGAAAAACAGTTAGTGTGACTTTTTAAAAGAAATGAGGTGTTCAGAGGAGCTGGAATGTACAATCAGGGGCCAGGAGAGGTCACTGGACACAGACATTAGAAGGTAAATTTGAAAGAACAGTTTGTAGGTGGTAGAGGGAAGCAGAGCAGAGGGATGAGCAGAAGAGTCAGAGTTAAATGGTGAAGTGGCTTCTCCAGGTAGAGTGTGAAGATGATGGGAAAAAAAGGTGGAGGGGAGAGACTGATGGGAAGGGAGGATTAATAAAACAACTTTGCTTTTTGAGAAAATAACATTTTTACTATGAAAGATCTTTAATCAGAACTTAGAGTGGGTAGATTTGATGAAGATTGAGAAATTAAAGGAAGAGGGAATTCTCTGACAGTCCGCTGGTTAGGGCTTTGAGCTTTCATCACTGAGGGTGCAGGTTCAGTGCCTGACTGGGAAACTAAGATCCTACAAGCTCTGCAGCGTGGCCAAAAATAAAAAAGAAAGAATGAATAACTGATGGAACAAGTTCACTGAGAAGGAGTAAAAGTATGTGATCAGGAATAAGAATGGTGAACTTCAAGACAGAATAGAGAAAAAAGAATGGATGCTAATAAAATTCAGTTAAGGGACAAGAAAACTAAGGGGAGATTTTACCTGATGAAAATGGTTTTCTCATTTATTTATAATGTATTTCCCACCTATTACATAAAAAAGGATTAGAAGCATGTGGAATGCTGGTAAAAGGTCAAGAAAATGCATCCTGAATAATTTATTTCGGACAGCTGCAAGATAATTTATAGGTAGCTAACACTGAATTCCACATGAAAAGGTAACAGAGACAAAGGATTTGGGGAACAGGCCCCCCAAAAAATATACTCTCATTTATTTTCATTTAGCACTGTCATCTGAGAGATGCAGGACGTGAAACTTTTATTGTGTAATAGTTGTCACACTTACCAGACTGGCATAGGTTTCTTTAGACCTATGATTTGAGATTCCAAGGGAAACATTCTGAGACTTTCCTGAGACCAGAGTGGAAACATCCCTATCCTTATAATTAGGTGAAGACAAGAGTTGAGCCCAAGTCTGGACTGATTTTCCTTCCATTTTCAGTTCAGCTTTGAAGACCCGGGGACTCAGTGTGGAGTTTCAGTCTATGTAGAAACTTCAAAACATGGTACCATATTTGCTATCAAGATGCTGAATCATGTCATGCGAAATATTACATGAATTTCTATATGAAGCAGACCTAGAGAACATTTTATAATTATAATTTGCTACAGTCTTCATTAGCATTCCTGGTGTAATTGTGTTAGAAAAAATTTTTTCCCAAGACTTAAAATATTGTAAATATTCAAGTTAAATAATATCCAAGGCAGGTAGGCCTTCTTTGAATCATTGGCAAGAAAGTATATATTTTGGAAGTCCCTCTTCTTGCCTTAGATTTTCACAACTGATTTGCTTTAGGTAGAAAAATCTACAGTGCTGAATACCCACTGACTGACTCACTGAAAGGCAGTGAACCAATACAAATATCATAATAAAAGATGAAACTAAGAAGGAGCAAATAAGAGGCAAAGATCAAATGGAAAATGCTGTTTCCAAAATGGAACACTGAGTCCAGGAAACCCTCAAGTGTTAATCTTAAACCTGAGAAGAGCTTGGCTCTGAAATCTTGGCCTCCAGTATGTGAGTGTATCTGTTACTCTCTGTGTGGCTCCATGTGACATATACTCCTCAAGTGTGGAAAAAGAAAACAAAATTCCAACCTGGAGTGGAAGGCTGTCTAAAGATAGCATCTCATTCATCAACCACCCCTCCCCGCCCCTCACAGGGTGCTGTTATCTAATTTCCTCTTTCCAACCCCAGGACCAGTGATCATGCTGTTCTCCATGGGCCATGAAGGAGGCTCGCTCTGCTTCACGCACACCTTGTTCCCCATTTGCTCAAAGTATCACCAACTTATAATAGTAACTAGGACTCCTGTTAGTAAAGGCCAGTGGCACTAATTCATCTTATGTAACACATGTTATTACAAGAGTCTTTTAAGGGAAAAGCTTTTATCCAAAAGAGTGGCTGCAATGGAGGTCATGTCAGGAGCTGGGAATAACAGTGGGAAAGCATGGGTTGAAATCCATCTTGTGTCTTTTCTCGCCTAAGACTTTCAAGGTGAAGAAGAAGAATTTCTAATGTTTAAGGATCTCAGGCATATCCTTTGTGCCAAACACTGTGTCTATTGCTTTCACACCCATTGCTTCTTTTAAACCTTCCAATAACAAGTGAAGAAACACGCCATATTGGTTCACAACTTTCCTGCAGAGGATTTAAACTCAGGTGTGTTTAAAACTTTAGTCATGGTAATTCCCTGTTCATGGTACTCTGATGGTTTCTCACCACACTGAAACTCCCAAGTCCACCATGTTCTACAAGGTCTTGGCTCTCTGGCCTCTGTCTACACCTCTGCCTTTATCTCCTACAATTAGCCCCTCCGTATCAGGTTACCCTCTCCCTATCGGTAGTCACATGACCTTCTTGCTTGCTTTCTAACAAGCTAGTTTGCTCACATGCAGGGTCTTTGCATATCCTGACCCCACTACTGGGAAAGCTTTTCCCTCGGGTATCTGTATAGTCTCCCCCACTCAAACACTTTCTCCTCAGAGAAGCCTTGCCTGCTACCCTATAGAAAGGAACACTGACCATCCTAAATCATTCTGCATTTCTTTATCCTATTTCATTTTCCTTTGTGGCCTTTTTCACTCTATGTCATGTTGGCAATATTCCATTATGTCTTGTCATATCCTATTTTTCTTGTGTTTCCAACTAAAATGTAAGTAAACTCTGTGGGTGGAGGTATTGTATAACATGAGTGTTTGGAACAATGTCAGGCACTTAGCAGGTGCTCAATAAATGTCAAATATCTGAATAAATTATATGATAGTTTTAGCTCCACAGTCCTGTGCACCATTTTGATGCACAGTAATGCTGGCACTTTATAGTTGTTGCTGATGTTTACTGGGTGATCACTGCATTTGAAGCATGAACTAAATGCCCTACAGAATTTATTACATTTAATTTTCACACACTCACATAAAGGCATATGAGTGAGATTTTTAATTATATTTTTACTACCATAATTTTCCCCTCATTTACATGATGGCATGCTATGCTGCAAAAATTAAATAATAATCACAAAACTAAATAAGTGGAACAGCTGAGATTTGACTCTTGAGTCCATGTCACAACCACTATTGACAGACATGCTCATATTGTCTCATCAGTGATTTTGTTATATCCATCTCCTACTAGAATCAGTGATTTAGTCCTGCCCCTTTTTTGTACAGATGAGAAAACTTGAGGCCAAGAGTGATTTTTTAAAAATATTTATTTATTAATTAAACTGAGCCAGGTCTTAGTTTCAGCATGTGGGATCTAGCTCCCTGGCCAGGGATCAAACCAGGCCCCTTACATTGAAAGGGGACCACCAGGGAAGTCCTACTGGACCACCAGAGAAGTCCCCCAAGAATAATTTAGAGCAGCAGCCTTTTTGGCACCAGTGACCAGTATCATGGAAGACAATTTTTCCACGGACCAAATATGGGGAATAGTTTCAGGATGATTCAAGCATATTACATTTATTGTGCACTTTATTTCTATTATTAAAATATCATTACCACTTGGGATCATCAGGCATTAGACCCCACAGGTTGGGGACACCTGATTTAGAGAGTAGGAAAGATGGCAAGATCTAGAACCCATACTTCTTTACACTTTCCTGAACATACCAAAGCAGCCTGGGACTAATAAAGAATTTGTTGAATACCAATCAAGAAGGAAAAATGTTTAGGTACTTCCTGACAACACTAATCAAAATAATACATTCAGTGGCAAATTCAGAAGAGAAGTATGTGAAATTGACATTTGGAAGTGCGAACAATATTTGGATGAAATAAGAATTCTTTGGATATAAACTTGAAATTAACCCACAGTATGTAAGAGATTTTAGCACATGCGTGTGTGACAAATGCAGCCTTTCAATTCCAAATAGACTTCTGATCCAGTTTGTAACCATATTGAAGATATTTAAATGAGTATAACCTGGATGACCAAGAAACTCACTCCAGCACTTATTTCTTCACAACATTCACATTTGAAGATGATTGTTCTCAGATGCTGGAGCAGATTTCATTGTATTTTACTCACAGAGATTGAAAATTGCATTAACACTCTATTACATGGGAGGGAAAAATCATCAAAAAACGTGATGACTGAACTATTTAAAAAGATAGAATAAGGATGAATGGATGGATACCTAGACAGAGACTAGTACAGGTGTTTATCACTAGAGAAATTAATAAGTGAAGCACTGTGGAAATAGTGCTGCATATTAACATGTATCTGTTGGAATCACAACCTATATGTGTATATGTATGTGCGTGTTTAGTAGTTCAGTTGTGTCTGAGTCTTTGCCACCCTTTGGACTGCAGCCCTCCAGGCTCCTCTGTTCATGGGATTTTTCAGGCAAAAAATACTGGAGTGGATTGCTATTTCCTACTCCACAGTATCTTCTAGATCCAGGGATCAGACCCGCATCTCTTCCATCTCCTGCATTGGCAGGCGGATTCTTTACTGCTGAGCCTCCAGGGAGCCCCTTTGCTTCTTGACCTTCAGTTTTTACACCAGCTCTCTGGAGAAAGGTTTATTGGGCGGATTAGGGTGAGTTCAGTCAGAACTCTGTCTCTTTGCGGATGCTTGTGATCATAAACAGCCACATTTGGAATGAGAGGACTCAGACAATGACCACTCAAGAAACAATTATTTTTCATGCATTTTAAAGAATCTTTGTTTTGGACTTACAAAGACCCTGAACTTTACATAATTATGGGATCCCTCTCATCATTTAGGATGATTAAATTACTGCATAGAAGTTATCTCTATGAAACATATATTCAATAACATATTGAGAATTATAACAAAGGTTAAGAAATATAGTATGTGTATACAGGTATATATTGGAGAAGGAAATGGCAACCCACTCCAATATTATTGCTTGGAAAATTCCATCGACAGACGAACCTGGTGGGCTATAGTCTATGAGGTCGCAAAGAGTTGGATGAGACTGAGCATGCAAGCATGAATATGGGTATATAATATTTACATTTATATTTATACATACATGTAATATATATATATATATTTTTTTTTCATGGACTTGACCCAGAGAACATTTGCTTTTATAAACAGTTTTATTGCTTAATTGGTAATTAGGTCCTGGCTTGCTTGTGTGTGGTATTAACATAAATTGATAGAGAGCCTCACCAGGTGCATTCAATTTAAAAAGTTTTAAAGTAAGGTATCATGTTTTACCACTTGGTTTCATTTTGAAAATATATTTAATAGGTTTATTCCAATGTCAGGGTTGCAATAAATGGAAGTCAAGCTGACTTAAAACAGACCAGTCTTGTGGGTTAATCTTCCTGTCTCCTGATTTCCATCACCTACTTTGAACCTATTTAGTCATCCATTTGCAGACCTTGCGACAGCCCGTGGCTGAAGCCTGCAGTTGCTCTTTTCCATGCACTAGAAGAGCTACATATTTTTCTTTGCCTGGAATGTTATTCGTCTGAGTCAGACTAACCATCAGAACTAACAAGGCACAGGGCCAAATATATCCATTATTTCTGTAAAATGGCTGGGTGAACTTCGGTGCAGCATGAATAAGAGAGACTTAAACAGAGGCATTAAATAAACCATGAGCCTATTTGTGAAAAGTCCTGCCTCTGGTTACTGTTCATTTACTGGCTCTTGGCTTGTATGCTGAACCCCTAGTATGGGCCCTGATGAGAGGCATCAGAGGTACATTAGGGAATTATGTAATGCAATTATTTTTAGGCTTTTCTGAGGATATGAACAGTTTATGAAGTAGCTTAAAGCTGAAAATTCAGGCAAAAGGAGTAAGAGACACTCAGCATTAGATACTGGATTTCTCTGGGAAATGAGTCAATACTGATCCAATTAGTTGTTGCTAATACTTTCCTGGAAAATATTCTTTTAAATGCAATAACACAGTAGTTATAGCCTTAACATTTCTTAGAGGACATAGATGTGTGTACACATTTCCACCTCTTGCATCAGCTTCTGCAAAACTGAGTGACTATTGGGACAAGGTTTTATGTGAAACTTCTAGGGCCCCCTTAAAATTATCTAATATTCCCACTTGAGTGTGTACCCAGAGGTTTACAATTTAACATACTGTCTTTCTAATGGAAGTTACTGAAAAGCCACTAGTGGAAGTTACATATATTGCATCTTCTGGGCACATAATAAAGTACATCTGTAAAGAATTAAAATTCATATATTCATATATTTCCTACAAACCTTACTCATTCTGTAAGAAAAATCTCAACTCCTTCTGCTATGTTCAAAAAGCCTTCCCTGATTATTTTGGTATAAATGGGTATAAGTTTTTATTTTCATTAGAGTCTCCTTTGTATTCTCTGAATGTTTCTTGCTAGAATGTTTCATGTGAGAATCTTTTCTTCTCAATTAATTTGCAGACTGCTAAGGGGAAGGGTATGCATGACATTTTATAACTTCCTGATACCTAATTAAGATGTTATAAATTCACGCTTTGAGACCTTCCCTTTTTGATCCAACATATGGCAGAAAGCAGATAAAATATAAAAGATACAATTAAATATCTTTGACATACTGAAAGACCAGAAATGGAAGGAAATGCAAAATACTGAGAGAAACTAACACTGCAGGTCTGTTAGGATCTGAGACTAGAAGCAAGGAAAGGCAGAGTCCATGAAATAGAAGGAAATGTGGTCCCTTGGGTGCAATGGGGCACTTGAGCTGGTCTCACTGTGGAGCTTCTTGACACTGAAAAGGAGCTGAAAAAAATCCCTGATTTACTAATTTGGGGGAACACAGTGCTTATAACACTGCCTCTTATAGAGGCACAAAGAAGCAGACAGCCTTGCAGCCAGGCAACCTTGAGCCAAGCCACCACTTGGCAGCAGGAAATGAACTCATGACAGATTAAATGAAAATAAGAGAAAAACATCAATAGTGGTTTTAAAATAAGTATGTTTAGAATCTCTGAAGGGAATGAGAAATGAGTAACTCAAGAATGAGAAATTATGAAACCAAAACAGATATAAATGTAATAATGAAGGATAAATATAAAAAAATTAAGAGATTCTTAAAATGAAAATTATTGTTTTTGAAATGTTCTTAATTAGGTTAACCTTTAAATGAGACATGAAGGATAAATAAATAGGAATATAGTTTGGGGGAAGTTTTACAGAATGTAGCATGGTAGATAGAGACATAAAACATGTATAAGAAGTATGGGCTATGGATTGGGATAATTTAATGTAATTATGTAAGTGTTCCAGCAGAGAAAGTGTCTGAGGCTATATTTTAAAATGTAAGAATTTTCTGAATTAAGGACATATGCTAAGTCGCAGTATCTGACTCTTTGCCACCCCATGGATTGTAGCCTACCAGGCCCCTCTGTCCATGGGATTCTCCAAGCAAGGATACTGGAGTGGATTGCCATGCCCTTCTCCAAGGGATCTTCCAGACATGGGGATTGAACCCCCAGTTTCCAGAGGAGCCTGGTCGGCTACAGCCCATAGGGTCGCACAGAGTCGGACCTGACTGAAGGGACTTAGCACACGGCACACAATGATCATATTACAAACTTTACTGACCTACGGGAAGGCAGAAAAGCAGAAAGGGAAAAAGAAAATCCTACAAAGATGTAAGTCAAAAACACAAAATGAGGCGGTAGACACAGAATTCATCATGTTAAGAAAGTTAAATTCTCTTGATAAAATATTAGATTGAAGACAATTTACTTACACAGTTGGCCCTCTGTATCCAAGAGTTCAGCATCTGTGGATTTGATCCATAGTTGGTAAAGACTCCGCCTGCAATGCAGAAGACCCTGGTTTGATTCCTGGGTTGGGAAGATTCACTGGAGAAGGGATAGATGACCCACTTCAGTATTCTTGGGCTTCCATAGTGCCTCAGCTGGTAAAGAATCTGCCTGCAATGCGGGAGACCTGGGTTGGATCCCTGGGTTGGGAAGATCCCCTAGAGAACAGGAAGGCTACCCACTCCAGTATTCTGGCCTGGAGAATCCCATGGACTGTATAGTCCATGGGGGTCACAAAGAGTCAGACATGACTGAGTGACTTTCACTTCAATGGTTGAATCCACAGAGGTGGAACCGGGGATGCAGGGGTGAAGGGGTGAGATGGGGGAGGGGCTACTGTACTCTGCCATTTTACATAATGGACTTGAGCAGTGGGGGATTTTTGGTATCAGGGGAGATGGGTGGAGACTATCTTGGAACCAATCTCCTGCCTATACAGAGGGATACCATATCCTGGTTTCAAGGGTATAACTAAACAAAATGACATAGGAAACTTAAAGAACTGTTAACAATGAAATGCTAATCAAAAAAAGTGAAAGCAGCATGCTAATACCAAAGTGGATATTAAAGCAACAACCTTCAATAAGGCAATCATTTCATTCTAATAAAATGAAGATTCTAGTAAAAGTAAAACAGTATCAAAATAAAGAATATGCAGGTACTTAAACAGTAATAGAGCCTTGAAATGCACAAAGCAGAAATAAACCTAATTGGAAGGAAAAATGGCAAATCTAGAAATAAACCATGGAAAAATTTTAAAAGATGTTAATTAAATAAAATAGATAAAATATTAGCAAGTACATAGAGCTATTAACAATGAGATTGTTTATGTATTTTGAAAATGTATATATTTTAAAAGTGTGTAAATTATAAAACATCACAAATAATATTTGAAAGTATATCAAAGGACTGATATAACACAGACCACCTAGTGTGGTTAAAATATTCTACAATCATGATATATTTCTCATAGCACTAGCTTTCTGGTGACCACATAATAAGTACTCAGAAACTGGATTGCCTGAACTAATGTCCTAAAAGATACATTACATTCTAGATTTCAGTTTTCACTGTTTTCTGTATATGCCGCCTACTAACTGCCTGTCAACTCACAGGAGTCCTATAAAGTGAACAGAAGAAAAAAATTAATAAAACCAGATTAGTCTTTTCCAATATGAAAAAGCTATATGCTTTCATTCTTTTATTTCTTCCAGTTATATTTAAAAGTGTGAAACAGCTAAAATTAGTGAAGACAAAATAACTTAATTACTTCAAAATTATAATCAACTGAAGCATCATTGTGGTGGTTTAGTCGTTAAGTCATGTCTGACTCTTGCAACCCCATGGACTGTAGCCTGCCAGGCTTCTCTGTCCATAGGATTCTCCTATGCATCATTAATTAATTATTATTAATTAGCATAACATTGTTCAATTCAATAGTTATGCATTTTTTATTTATCTGTTCAATGAAAACTGTTGATTTTGCTTTTACTTAAAGAGCAAAAGGCTTGGTTCAGGAATCATGAAACAAGATGGTAGCTGATAAAAAGTTCAGAATATATGCCCTTTGAAAACTTCAAAAAAGTTCTCTTACGTGGTTAGAGTTTTAAGTTATAAATATCTGAAGAGAAAAAGAAGGGCAGGACATTTCTCAAAAAGAAGTACATTTTATCTATAATATTTATATTGGAATGTTTATTCCAATAAATAATATACATGCTCCCTAATACAGAAAATACTAATCTCTTCAGAAGCCCAAATATTTCTCTCATAATGTTTAAAAGGAGAAAGTCACCCACCTCCAATAATCTTCTGGTTAAAGATAACTATCAACTCAACACAGATATCACTAAATGAAAATTAAGTGAAAAGTTAAAGTCATTTTGTAATAATGAAAATAGCAAAACCTTGATAAGTCAAAATGATTGTCCAGCTCCACATACCATTATCATTAATTCAAAATTGGACAGCTTAGTTTAAAATTTTCCTCCTTTTCATTATCATTCACCTTGTTGATGACTTCCTTAACTTTTATAATTATTTATTCCCAAAGACTAATATTTTGGTAATATTATTTCATATAATATTTCAGTATATGAAAGCTAGGAAACCACTGAAAGGAACAGTAAGAAACAATTGAGGTAAAGACTGAAATTACTTCATCAAAAACTTTAGCCTGACTTTCTGAAAACTTTGGTTGTTTTAACCAAATTTGTGTGATATTTTAATGTAATGGCAAGAAGTAAAAAATTGAAATTGCAAAATCAAGCTTTATATTTAGTTATAGATATGACATTGTTGATCTTAAATCTTTGAAAATGTGTTTTTACTTTATGAAGAATGCACCCTTTCCAAAAAGTAAGAAAAAATATGATTATAGTAAAATTAAAGAAACAACTTGAACAGGGGAAAATAATAGTTACAAGAAAAAATATGTATCATATACTGCAAAAAAATTACACTTTAACAAAACAAAATAGAGTGTGTTGTTGTTGTTGTTTAATTGCTAAGTCACATCTGACTCTCTTTGCAACCCCATGGACCCGCCATGCTCCTCTGTCCATGGGATCTCCCAGGCAAGAATACCAGAGTTGTTGCCATTTCCTTCTCCAAGGGATGTTCCCAACCCAGGGACTGAACCTGTGTCTCCTGCTTGGCAGGCCAATTCTTTACTACTGAGCTACTTGGGATGCCCAAATAGAGCTAGAACTGGCTATTTTAATAGCAATGGCTAATAGTAACTGAATACTTGATAGGTGCCAGGCAACATACTTGACACACTGTTCTGCTTATTTTAAGCAGTGTTTCTCTCAAGATTATCCACATTTTAGATTTAAGGAACTGGGTTTCACGTAGGCTAATAAATTACTTATGTTATATATTTTGTCCTGTCTTTGCACTCAACTTCATATTGTAAGAATTTCCAAGTAACTAAATTATACTTTAAAAACTCTAGACACAGAAGATGGCCATCTAATTATATAATCATTGTGTAAACAGACGATATTATATACATCCAATACCTAATGTTGGTATTCACCAACATTAATAACTCGTTTAAACTTTGCTAATTATGCAAATAAAATAAAAAACCCTCATATATTTTCACATAGCAGAGCTCAAATAAATATTATGATGCAAGATTCAAATTAGAAAAATATTCATGTTATTTGATACATTTCATTTTCCAAAGAGTAATTTTTAAAATCTTTAAGTGATCCCAAAATCAGTATGTTGTTGTGTTGATGTGCAGTCGTTAAGTCATATCTGACTCTTTGGGACCCCATTTACTGTGGCCTGCCAGACTCCTCTGTCTAGGGGATTCTCCCGGCAAGAATACTGCAGTGGGTTGCCATTTCCTTCTCCAGGGGATCTTCCCAACCCAGGGATTGAACCCGTGTCTCCTGCATTGGCAGGTGGATTCTTGACCATTGATCCCCCAGGGAAGGCCTAAAATCATTATTATGAAATATTTCTTTTTTTTTATTATTATGAAATATTTCAAACCAGCCACATTTATTCATTTTACAGTGGTCATTTTCTTTCCAAGGTCACTAAATTCTGATCTCTCTGTATGGCCCCTCTGACACTCGACCCTGTGATATTTATGACGAGCCAAGTGGGCTTGAATCACCAGCACACATAAACACATACATCACTTGGAAAATCGGCACTCCCATCTCTCTCTACGACTCCAAACTCATCAAATTAGACACAGACTTGACACACCATTCAAATTGATAATGATACAGCTCCTTAGGGACATTCCTTAAATTATCCTGTAGTTGCGGGACATCCCCACAGATACAGAATTTATCCACCCCCAGCAGATCCCGTGGATTTCAGAAATCCCTGAGGCTTTAAAGCTTAGGCTAAGTGTGCTTCCCTTGTGGCTCAGCTGGTAAAGAATCCACCTGCAATGAGGGAAACATGGGTTCAATTCCTGGGTTGGGAAGATGTCTCGGAGAAGGGAAAGGCTACCCACTCTAGTATTTGACCTGGAGAATTCCATGGACTGTATAGTCCATGGGGTTGCAATTAGTTGGACATGACAGAGCAACTTTCACTTCACCCTGATGAAAAGAAGTGAATAAATAGAGGTAGCTCACCTTCTATGACTTTTAAAGAAAGGTGGGTGGGGGATTTTCTACCCATGGTGGGGTAGGGGGCTTATTTTCTGTGTGATTATGTCTGCTAGAACATTTCAAAAAGAAAACCCTTGATCCCAAATACCAATTGTGTATAAATACTTCTGTTGTATAAACCCAGAGGCAGCTAATATTTTTTAATGAAGACAAAAGCACGTAGAAGACAATTACATTTATTTTAAATCATAGTTTACACCAAAGTAATTGAATTTAAAACTAATTAAACAAGAAAACATCAATTAGATATCTATTCTCTCTCTTGTACAATTACATTGTTTTATTGCCCATGTTTCATAATTGTTGCCAAGCAGCTTTTAAATCCTATCATTAGTTTTCCAGAAAAGGAAACTGTGATGTGTTATCTGTTCTGGAATCTAAGGTGTTTTGATAGGTTTGCTGCTGCTGCTGCTGCTGCAATTAGGCCCTTTCTACAAATAGATGTTCTTGGTACATTTGATTTTATTAGAAATAGGTGAGCTCATGGAGATCTAGTTTCTGAAAATTAATAATGAGAGTTGCTCATGAGTACTTTGTTTATATAATAGCTAAATATAGACCTAAGCAAATTATCATGACCACTACTTATGCAGTCTCCTCACTTTGAGCAAAAGATAGACAATAACTTTAAGAACAAGTTAGTGTCAAGGGTAAAAGAAGCCAAGATTCTGTTATTTAATTCCATCAGGGAGCATGCAGGCACAAAAGGAATGGGGTATCTGTCAAAATGATATCCAACTCTGTAAATGCATTCAACTTTGCTCAACCTTCCTCTTATCCTCCCCTTTTAGGAAATAGCTACCATTAGGAAATAAATTGTGGGCTTCCCAGGTGGCGCTAGTGGTAAAGAACCTTCCTGCCAATGCAAGAGATATAAGAGATGCAGGTTCAATCCTTGGGTCAGGAAGAGCCCCTGGAGGAGGGCATGGCAACCCACTCCAGTATTCTTGCCTGGAGATCTCATAGACAGAGGAGCCTGGCGGGCTACAGACCACAGGGTCACAAAGAGTCAGACACAACTGAAGTGACTTAGCACATATGCAGGTGATAAATTTAAAGAACACTGCTTTAAAAGAATATTTCCATGTAGGAAAAACTTTTATGCTGTTTTATATAGAAGTTGTGCTGTATATATAATACCATATGGGATTCCAAGCATAATAGAGAATTTGGTTGGTAAGTAACTTTTCTTCATTCTTCAGTGTCCTTATTCATGACTCTATTCTTTTTGACATACCTTTTCCTTCATTTAGCCCAATAATAACAATAACAGCCCAATCCATCCATAATGAAATTCTATGACATACTCTTTAGTACATTCTAGCACTTTATACCCATTGTCTGTACTTTCATACCCATAATCTCATTAATATAAAACAATCCTGAGGGAAATTCTAAATATTACTTTAAACACCTTAAGATCTTATAACAGAAGCTCAGAAAGATTATATCTATTCCAAGCTTTACAAGGCTGGTAAACAAGTAAAGGATACCACACTCCCATTGGTTTCTCCTGGAATGCCTTCAATATTTGTGTAAGAACACATGATTTAACACTTGAAGACTAGCTTGCATTTCTCCTAATGAAGTCCCTGATGCTTTTGCTCTTAAGTTATAAAGTCCTCAAAATCAGCATCTTTTGTGCCAGCCCTTAGCACTACACAGTGTATTGGTGGGCAACGGGTAGCAGTATAAAAATGACCCCTTTTGCCTAACAGAATATTACCCTTTGGGGTCCTTCTTTACTAGATCTTTTCACTTCTCCTTCCTTAGTTTTTGTTTTTGTCTCAAATGCCTACCTGTTCACATGCAGTGATACAGCTCTGTAATAGTCTTTGATGTTTGGCTTATACCCCTGTGATCCTCTTGCTGAAAGTCATGCTCAACTAGGGCAGGCAGTGGTTCTAATTCTCCACTAATCACTGTCGGTTGCCTTAAAAAACAACAACAGCAAAAAAAGAACTGTGTAGTTAAATTGTGTAATTGACACTGAAAGGTCTTTGTTATAACAGCCCTTGTGATAAATTTGGCTAGGTTTCAGAGTGCAAACTCATAGCTCGCTAGCAGGGCTCAAAAAAAAAAAAAAAAAAGTGTAGACAAACGTGTAACAAGGGCAGTTACACAGAAACTCCCATAAATATCAGTTAAGGAGAAAAGTCTATCCTTTAAATAGCTGATGATGCTTTTTCCTTAGTCTGTGCCACCCCCCTCCCCCCCCACCAAGAAGTTCCAGATATCAACAAGATATCGGATATTAACAGACCTCTATCTAAATCTTCAACTCAATTTTCCCCTAGAAAAATACTGAAAGCATTTGACATCCTTTCCATGTTATAAACACAGTAGACTTATCTCTTAAAATATGCAAGGACAGTTGCAAGAGTAAAAAGTCATGCCCAGCATCTCATCTAAAGTACATGGCCAGTTTGGACATGGTCATGATGCCTCTCTACATTCGTGACCCTCCCCCCCACCCCAAAGTACTACACCTTTAGGACACTGGTTTCCAAGAGATTCACCCTCTAGACATCCTATCAAGGTGGCTGACTCCACTCTTTCTGAATTCCCTTGCAGGCACCAGTGTTAGCTCTCAAGGAAATCAGAAATGGGGTGAAACCACTGACTTAGGGCTCTCCTGAGGCGAGACTGGAGTTTCCTGTCATGAGCAGATCGGGGTCCCCAGTGATCCTGCAAATGTGCCCTAACCTGTGACTAGTCTCACGGAAATGGGTGCTCGTCCTGTTACTGCGTTGTCTCACCACATTGCCTGTCTCCCTTTCTAGGCCCCTCTAGCTGTCCCAATAAACGAGGCCTAGTGATGGATAGGCACAGCAGAGCCGCCACCCGGGACACCCAAGCTCCTCAAGCTCTCATTCTAGAAAAACCCCAGCGTTGATGCTGGGCCCAAACAGGCTTTAGGGTCTACGAGATAGAGATACTGCACTCTTCGCACTAGAACCTTCTCAGGGCGCCGGAGCGTTGAGCCCACAGGGGCGCGTGGGGGGCCTCCCTCGAGGCGAGGCGCGCGCAGCCTCAGCCCAGCGGCCGCCGCCGCGCTCGCCAAGGTGGGTCGCCTTTCTCGGCCGCCGAGGCCGCGTCCGCAGTCATGTCGCAGTTCTACCGTCGCAAGTACAAATGCGGTGACCTGGTGTTCGCCAAATTAAAGGGCTACGCCCACTGGCCCGCCAGGATCGAGCAGACGGCCGAGGCCAACCGCTACCAGGTGTTTTTCTTCGGGACCCACGAGACGGCCTTCCTGGGCCCCAGGCACCTCTTCCCATATGAGGAGTCCAAGGAGAAGTTTGGCAAGCCGAACAAGAGGAGGGGCTTCAGCGAGGGCCTGTGGGAGATCGAGAACAACCCCACCGTCCAGGCTTCCGATTACCTGTGCGCCCTGGAGGAGAGCTGCCCTGAGGAGCCCGAGCCCGAGGCCACCGAAGGTGGCGAGGACTTGAAGAGCCACACCGACGGCGGCGACGACGATGAGCAAGGGAAGCTGGGCGTCGACCCGCCAGCTGAGGAGGAGAACGAGAAGGAGCTGCTGAAGAGGACCGCCGAGGACCCGCCAGAGGACACCGTCAAGCGTCCCAAGGAGGCTGATCTGGAAGAAGGAGAGGAGATGAAGGAGGCGGCCGCTGTCGCCCAGGAAGCTGAGGATGCAAGGCCACTCCTGGTGGAGGCGGAGAACGACCCCGCCGCCTCCGGGCCGGGCCCGGCCTGGGGGCTGCCCGCGGTGGAGCAGGAGCCAGAGGAAGAGTCCACCGAGAGAGAGGCCCAGGCCTCAGGCGTCGGAGGCGGCCAAGAGAGCCAGTAGTCACCAAAGTTTCCAGAAGAGCCCCCCGCCCCATTCCTGCTGCGGCCTGGCTGTCACAGGGGGAACTGGCCACGGCCTGCAAACTGGGACCGCCTCCCCCGCCCCCTCTCCCCCACCTGCTCTCCACCGCCCTCTCTGCCTCTCATGCCCGGCCCTCGGGGATTGACCCGGAGGGGGCAGCCCACCAGGCCCTCACCTCTGCGCCCCCACACCCTGGGATCTGAGTCAGCGCCTCTGCTCCCTGGGGTGAGTTGAGACCACCGTGGCCCCTCCCTGCCTGGAACTGTTTGCCAAGGCTTCTGTTGAAGCCCGGACTGGCCGTTTTCCATCTGCCGATGCCCCTCTGTCCCTCCTCCCCCAGGCATTCTGGAGTCCACGTTGGAATCAGAGCCGGGAGTTTCGGAAGGTGTGAAGGATAAGGAGCCGGGGGGCACTTCCAGGGACCGGGCAGGGGCAGCCCTCAAGCTGTGGTGGTGGGGGTGGCAGGAGGGTGGCGTCTTCCTGAGCTCGCGTCCACTCCTCCCAGGCCTACAGTATCTGAGGCCTAGATTCTCAGGAAGAGAACGGCTTTGGCGGGAGGGCCTCCCTTTTGCTGCCCCAGGGAGTCATGGGAGTTGTAGTTTTTCATCAGATAAGTTGGGCACTTCCAGGTTGGCGGCGCTAGCAGACGCTTAGCTTCGCCCAGCTTCTTGGGTTGTAAGGCTGAGGAACATCTGTCCCCATTTAGATCTTTAGAGGCTCACGGGATGTTCTGGGAAGACCCCTGGCCACCCCTTTCCCTCCTTCCCCAGCCTCAAGGCCACTCCCAAGTCATAAACATCACCCAGGTATAAAAGAACTAGGTACCTCCACTCCTAGTTTTACCGTTGCGGTTACCGTTTCTTAGATGAACTAGGCGGTTCTTTTTCTACTTGGGGTTTCATGGCTCGTTTATGTAGTTAGGCTTCGCTGTTCCTTTTTTCCCACCCACATCCCTGGACCTGGTCCCCTCAGTGTTGTCACCAGATCTGATGTGTAACCGACTAAGTCAGGAAAACAAGGGGCCCCTCCCCCACCTCTTCCTGGTGGTCTCTCTGCCTTCCGCCATCTTTTGTCTCTCACCCATGCCTTTCTCCCTTGGGCTCTGAGGAAATATTGTTGACAGTAGCTTTCGAAGTTTAGATCTGAATATTTTCAGTTCTGAGGAAATAAAACCCGTTGATTACTTTAACAAATCTCAAGTCTGTTCCTTTGATTTCTGAAGAATTTGCCTTTACATGTAATGTTCCTCTTTGTTTTCTATATATCCTGTGTTTGTAATTATTTGCAATTATTTGTAATTATTTGTAATGTACAGGGATCTTTTAGAATCATCCTCGATAAACCTCTGTTAAGGTATTTACCCTTCACTCTGTCTATAATAATTACTGCCACTGATTAGAATGAATAGAAAGAAGTGAACTTAAAATGCTGGAATGGTGGCACCTGGGACAGCAACTGAGTTTCTAATATTCTACAGGCTTTGCCAAAAAACAGATTCGGTCTTTCTTTTGTTCTTGCTGCTCTCCCAGATCTTACTATTCCCAACACTTTCTATGGGAGGAAAAAAAAAAAAAAGCAGTTACTTTTTATTTCCTGTTCTTAATGTAGTATCTGCAGAATACTTTGTGTCTTTTCAATGCTTTGTGCAAGTATCTGGGGTTACTTGGATCTACTTAATGGTACTCACAGGCTGGGTTCCAGTTTCAGTATTCATCAACACTGCATGCATACAAGGACTTAGTAAATACTCGAGTCCTTCTCATAGAACCTGCCAGGCCATTGCTAACCAGTAAGGTTAACAACTGAAGACAGTCCTATTTTTCTATCCCTGTATAAAATGGTATTATTTTATTCCAGGGCTTCCCAGATGGTGCTAGTGTTAAAGAACTGGTCTACCAATGCAGAAAGCAGAAGAGGGTTCAATCTCTGGATCTGGAAGATCCCCTGGGGGAGGAACCCACTCCAGTATTCTTGCCTGGAGAATCCCCCTGGGACAGAGGAGCCTGGCGAGCTACACTCCATGGGGTTGCAAAGAGTTGGACATGACTCAAGCAACTTAGCACGCACACATGTTTTATTCCAAGGCAGATACACTAGATGATTCGTTGCCTTTCAACTATTTCTGTTTACAATAATATTAATACTAGGAATTACTATTCAGTGAATGTTTACCATGTACTGAGAAGAATGGCCCCATTCAACCATTGTAATAATCTGGCAAGTAGGTATTAGTATTCAGATTTCCCACTGAAAGCAACTCTGGTTCAGAGAGCAACTCTGGCTTTTCTTGCATTTCACAGAAAGCTCAGGTTGCAAATACAAATTTTGCTGCTCCAAGCCTAAGCTTCTCCCCCTGAGTTGCACATTCAGAAAAGTGACCCTGTGACTATAGAATCCATGGAATTCTCCAGGTCAGAATATTGGAGTGGGTAGCCTTTCCCTTCTCCAGGGGATCTTCCCAACCCAGGAATTGAACCTAGGTCTCCCTCATTGCAGACAGATTCTTTACCAGCTGAGCCACAAGGGAAGCCCACGGTAGCCTATCCCTTCTCCAGCCGATCTACCCGACCCAGAATCGAACCGGGGTCTTCAGCATTGTAGGGGGATTCTTTAACCAGCTGAGCTTCCCTGAGGAAGCCCTTTAGAAAAGCACTACCATGAAATCAGAGGTTTAAAAAAAATGTTATTTTCGTATCAATAACAAGTAATCATGAGAATAGCTAGTACTAAGTCTCTAAAATGAGTCAGTCCAGTGTACTGTATTCTATACATAATGTCTTTATTAATACAATTACCCAATTAGGTACCTACTATGATCTCTCTTTCAAAGCTGAGAGAGATGAGGGTCAGAGTTGTTATTTTCCCAAGGTCAGACAACTAGACAATGAACCAAAATTCAAAGGCAGGTGTCTCTCATTGTAAATCATGGGTGCTTTAGTTTTATTTTATCATTTCCCATTGTATAAAACTTCTTACTGAATAAAATGGAAGTACTCATGCTCTACTATTTTGAAGTGACCATTTAGAATTTTGTATGGCAAATAATATATTAGCAACCATTGCTTGTAGATGTGTAAGAAAAACCATTTGGAACATTTGACAATTGTTTCGTCATTAAATGACTTTGTGAAATGATGAAGACAATTGCACATTCAGTATTTTTCAAGAAGTATATGACTATAGGAAATCTGAATATGGATCGCTATACTTGCCACAGGCAGGCATGCAGGTTTGATAAGGTTTTTATGGAGGTACATCTTCTGAAATGATTCAATAAGCTGAATGACATAAAATGAAATTACTATTATACCATCTGAATCTTGCTCTGTATTATTTCTTTCTTTTTTTTTTGTTCAAATGTTGAAGATAGAAAACCTTAGTGTTTATTAGGAAGCAGCCTTCTTGGTGACTATGATATTGTGGTTAAAATGGTGACCTAAGTAATAGTGCACCTAAAGAATGATTCACAAGAGTTAGTAGAGACCACACACACAAAAACCCAATAATGAAAGGGAGGCATGGGAAATCTGTGTTCTCACCCCTCTTCCTCTGGGCAGGAGGCCCTATATGTATGCTTTGGTGACCAAGAAATGTTGTGTGGACTGAAAAAGACACTGCTTTCTAAAAATGTCTTTGATTTTAAAATCTCCCATAATTCTGGTGCTATTTTTTATTTTCTTCTGAACAAGCATGTCTCAGTGACAAAATTACTGATCAAGAATTAGTTACTTTACTGAACAAAGAGCACCTCCTGGCCTTTTACTGATGCTTTGTTGGGGGTATTCAGTCAGATGCATTCATGAATGTTCTGAAGATCCTGTTTAAGCATTCCAAGTAAATGTGTGTTCATCACATTGTCAGTGATCTGCAGACATATTTAGCGTTCTGGTTTCTGTGAGGCTTTCCAAGTATTTGGTATTTCACACAAGCATCAGTGATTATGTCACTTTGGCAGGGGACTAAGATGCCACTGAGGGTTGTAAATTTTGTTTCTTTCAACTCTCATGCCTCTGCAAATTCTCATCCATGGTACACATTCTTCCTTGTGGTTCATACATCCATTTTAAGTTTCCTGAAAATGTAGTAGGTGTTCAGGGCACATAGGGCACCTTCTCTTTGCTTCACTGTCATCACTCTAGTCAAGAAGCTTCTGCTACACATGCTATGCACACATGCTGTCCTTGTGTTTACATGAATTTGCCGCCTTCTTTGAGCCTGGGCAAGTACTCAAGGCAAGAGCCGCTCTGGGTGTTCCTGGAGAACTTTATATCCATACTGATCATGTTCCGCTTTCCTGTATATTTTTTGCCCTTCCACTAGACTAGAGGAGAAAGAAAATATGCTCTCTTATGCGCAGTAAATCAGTAAAATTTATTTACTAGTTTGTATCAACCAATAGGCTGTACCTTCTCAGCAGACAGGAGCTATGATCATTTTGCTTATTCTAAGAATCTAGCAAGGTGCCTGGTTCACATTAGGCACACAGTGTGTGTATGCATTTGTTGTTCTGTTGTGTCGGACTCTTTGTGACCCCATGAACTGTAGCTCGCCAGGGTCCTCTGTCCATGGAGTTGTTCAGGCTAGAATACTGGAGTGGGTTTCCATTTCCTTCTTCAGGAGATCTTCCCAACCCAGGAATCAAACTTGGGTGTCCCACATTGCAGGCAGATTCTTTACTGTCTGAGCTACTAGGGAAATCCAGGCAGTCAATAAATGGTTGTTAATAAAGAAATAAATGAATGAATGACTAAATCCTGCTGCTCACCCTCATCTCAGCCCTTTGAGAAAAATTGGGGGAATTTTGTCATGCTTAATAAAACACACTCCAGATTTTTTAAGTGGATATGTGTACCATTTTTAAAAAAGATTTTTTTTGTTTGTTTTTATATAGAGGTATGTGTTGGTCTCATAAAATAACAAGCCTTAGCAAGACACTAGGAGGATAAATCAAATTATCCAAGTTGGCCATCTGACTCTGAGTGTGAATAAGCATCTTAAATACAATATCCAGTTCCTTAAGTTATATTTTCTCTTTAATAATCTGATACTTCATTATCAACTTCCTTTGATGCAGCAAGCATCTTGATGGCCTCTGGCTTTGGAGCCACCCATGCTGAGATGTGAGTCCGAGCTGTTGAGAACTGCACGATCTCAGGTACCTTCAGCTACACGTGGTGATCATGCCTTTTACGTGACAGTTTTGTTCTGTGAAGTCAAAGACCTCATATATGTTAAAATGTCAAAGAGGACCCAACACAAAATCAGCATTCTGTACAAGTAAATTCACTTCCCTTCTGTGTCGTCCAGAGAACTAACCATACCATTTGAAATAATTATGGCCCAGTGCATCACTTTTATTTAGGAAAACACTGGAAGCCACTGACCAATGCCCAGACAGTTTCCTGGTTGGGAAAAATCCTGTATTTATTCTGTCCATACAAAGAGAGAAACCAGATTTTATCCTCCCATTTACTTACACAACTCCTTCAACTAGTTTCTTTAAATTCCCTTGCTGTTAACTGAATTATTTCATGCAAACACATCCAATTTTAAATATTTTTCTTTTGGCATGACACACCCCTCCCGTGGCCAGTTTCATTGCTCCTATTATTTCCAGGGGACCCACTCACAGTTTTCCAATGAGTGTTTCTCCAGTACATCTCCTCCAGAACCTTCCAGCGCTGGTTTTCTGCATCTGTGGATATAGCCATTGTATTGCTATGGTTTTGACTTGGCTCCTTTGCCTTTTTGCCAGAGTATCTATCTATTCACACATAATTTTAATGAGCTGCACAATTTGATTGCTAAAAGGCATCAGAGTGTACCGAGGGATGGACCATTCCTTTCAGAAGCTCTCTTAGGTTTCATGTCCTCCTGTGATTTACTAAGTGTCACTTAATTTTGCTTTTTTTTTCACACCCTGGTCAACTCTTCATCACAGTCATTACCTACCTCTCTTGGTGACCGACTTAACACTTCATTAAAAAATATGTTCAACTCAGCTACTTTCTCACTGCTCATCACTTGTCAGCAAGGCCTGCTTTTTCCATTCCACTTGTGATTCTCCTGGTGCTTAGTATTTGTCAATCATTCGTTCTGCTCTTTATGCAGTTTTTTTCATGTGCCTTTTCCTCTGCAATGTTTGTATTTCAGCCCTATGCTTATCATAACCCTATTTTTTCATCCTTGTTTTTACCCTGAGAGGCTGAGACAAAAGCATTGACTTTTTAAAATTAATTTTTTGTTTTTTGATGTGGCCCATTTAAAAAAAAAATCTTCATGAATTTCTTGCAATATTGCTTCTGTCTTTTGTTCATTTTGGTTTGGTTTGTTTTTTTGGTCGAGAGGCATGTGGCACCTTAGCTCCCTGACTGGGGATCGAACCCACCCCCCCTGCTTTGGGAGGAGAAGTCTTAACCACTGGACAACCAGGGAAGACCCCAAAGCACTGATTTTAGTCAGTGGATGTTTTGATGATTACACCTTAAATATTCTTTAAAAACAAAAAATTGAAAAAGAAAAGAGTCACTCTTCCATAGTGTGAATCGCTTTTTTTTTTTTCTTTTAAAAATTACAATCTGCTGAATGATCAGAAATGGAATAACTGCTTGGCTTTCACAATTTGGGGGAAGATCCCATGTGCTGTGGAGCAACTAAGCCCATGTGCCACAGCTACTCAGCCTGTGTTCTAGGGCCCGGGAACTGCAACTACTGAAGCCTGCATGCTTCTAGAGCCCGTGCTCCACAACAGGAGAGGCCACCGCAGTGAGAAGACCAAGCACTGCTGCTAGAAAAAAAGCCCATGCAGCAACCAAGACCCCAAGGCCCAGCACAGCCAAAATAAATAAGTAAAACTAAATAAAAAATTTAAAAAAAAACTTAAAAAAAGACTACACTTAACAAGGGGAATAAACTTAATAAGACTACACTTAACAAGGGGACGACAGAGGATGAGATGATTGGATGGCATCACTGACTCAATGGACATGGGTTTGGGTGGACTCCGGCAGTTGGTGATAGACAGGGAGGCCTGGTGTGCTGCGGTTCATGGGGTTGCAAAGAGTCAGACACGACTGAGCAACTGAACTGACTGACTCTTAACAAATAAGAAAATTATACTATATGTTAGAAGGTTATAAATGCTGTTGAAAAAGAACAGAGCAGGGTAAGAAGGACTCCATGAGGGAAATGGTGTAATGTTAAATAGGGCAGTGAGGGTTGGTGGCCAGGTTTAGGTGTGCACCTGGGTCTTTCACTTTCTGCACCCTTCCATGTGTCACATCAGAATGTAAGTGCATAGAATGGCATTCTTATAAAAGTGGCCTTGAATCGATATAATTATGAAACCACAAACTCAAAATACTCATTATTTATAATAAGTTACAGGTGGCACAACTTATGGCAGAGAAGACACACAGATTCTCTAATATTTGAAATGAGAATTATTGCCCAAGAGCATTGGTTTGTGTATTTATCAGACACATCCACGTGGTCTTCTTTGCTTTGTGATATAGACCAAGATTTTGTCTTTGTGACATCTAACATTTTATGTGGTTTTTTTTTTCCTCACCAAATAGAAACTGCTCAACCATAGAGGCCATAAAATGTTCTGTATCTTCTGCAATCCCTAGGAGAGCACTTCATAAAGAACCATCCATTTAAAAAAAATGTTTTTATTGTGGTAAAAATTCACATGATATAAAACATACTATTTTAACCATATTTAACTATACAGTTCAGTGGTACTAAGTACATTCCCATTGTTGTGCAACTCTCACCATCATCCATTTCTCCCAAATTTTTCACCTTCCTAAACTAAAATTCATTAAACACTAGCTTACCATTTGCCCTCCCCATTCCCTGCCCCCACCCTCCGGCCTGTGGCATCTACCAATGTACTTTCTAACTCTCTAAATTTGACTATTCTAGGTACCTCGTATACGTGGAATCAAACAGTCTTTGTCTGCACCTAATGTATCCTGGAATGCATTGTTAAGGTGAACTTAATATATGTCCTACACACAGATGGCAGTTTTTCTTCTTTTCCCTGTGCTATACAGTAGATTCTCATTAGTTACCTATTTCATACATAGTAGTATATATGTATCAGCCCCAACGTCCCAATTCATCCCTCCCTTTCTCCCACTTAGTATCCATATGTTTATTCTCTACCTCTGTGTCTCTGTTTCTTCTTTGCAAAAGGTTTATCTGCCCCGCTTTTCTAGATTCCACATACACGCATTATGCATGCATGCAATGGTGCATACACTATGTACCGTATGTATTAGATCCCACATACATGCATTATGCAATGGTATTTGTTTTTCTCCTTCTGACTTACTTCACTTTGTATGACAATCTCTAGGCCCATCCATCTCTCTGGAAATGGCACCATTTTAATCCTTTTTATGGCTGAGTAATATTCCATTGTATATCCACATCTTTATTCATTTCTCTGTCGATGGACATTTAGGTTGCTTCCATGTCCTGGCTACTGTAAATAGTCAATTATAACCTAATGGAATCAAAGGTAGGTAGGACCTCAGTGTCCTGGTAGGTAGGTAGGACCTCAGTGTCCTGGGAATTCTGTGTACATGTGAGATAAGCTTCACATGTGATGCCAGGTAAGGTAAGGTCTGGATGCCAGTGTAATCTGATAGGATAAGCACGAGGCACGTGATGACTGCCTGCCTACAGATTAAGGTTTGCAGTGTGAGTATTTTTGCTGAATGGCTCCCTACCCCAGTCTTTACTAGCTTATTTCCCTGAGTGATTCATATTGGAGTGTGCATAGTGAGGGAAGAATGTGTGCAGGTGGAGAAGATCCCAGAGACAAATTTTTATTGTAACTCTCAAGGTCAATTTTTTACTTAGATTGCATAAAGATAGGTTGAATTTCTTGTTAGTGTTAAATCATTTTAGATTTTGAAAGCCATTTTTTTTTTTTTTTCTGGTCCAGAATCTGAATTGTTGTTTCAGGAGAAGAGTTTAGAATTGATACAATAGATACAAATCAAATACGTTTCTAGGGTCCTATTTTGCCTTCAGTCTCACGCTGAGAGGCCTTGTAGCATCCTGGGTTTCTTGAAATGCTAATCTTTGAAATTAACAATATAAGCCTGGATTGGGTGATGGTGCAGAGGGTGCAGAGGTGGGTTTAGGAGAAGTGAAAAGCCTCCTTTCACACTAGAGAGAAAACCAATAGTTTTCCTCTTTCTACTCGATTGTCATTTGTAACCACTGCTCACCTGGTAGCAGGCATGGCCTTGTGGAAACAGTCCACAGGCGGTTCCTCAGTGAGACAGAACAGGGCTGCTGGGCTACATCAATGAATGAGACAGCTGAGTATCCACCTTCTTGTGTTTCTTACGACTGTCATGAGAAATGGACATTCTAACTATATTTTAATCACATTGATTTATGTGTGTTTGAATGCCAAGCAGATGTCACTGTGCAAGCATTACAAGCAGTGTAGGTACTCTGTAATATTTCTGACTCTGTGGCTTAAAAAGAGAGAGAATGAGGAAAATGACATTTTATATCCCAAGTGCTAAGTGTAGAACAAAAACACCAAAAACAAAACACAGTCCACTTTCTCTTGTCTTCCCCTCAGCCCTCCTCACTCCCCCTGGAAAACATCACCTCTCTCAGCTCCCAGAAACAAATATTACATCATGCAGGAGACCAACTCACTGGTCCTTTGATTGTACTAACCTTGGGAACTGTGATCTCTTTAGATTACCTCAAGTGAAAGTGTTAATTACTCAGTCATGTCTGACTCTGTACAACACCATGAACTGTAGCCTGCCAGGCTCCTCTGTCCATGAGATGCTCCACGCAAGAGCACTGGTGTGAGTTGTCATCCCCTTCTCCAGGGGATCTTCCTGCCCCGGGGAGCGAACCTGGCTCTTCTGCATTGCAGGCGAATTCTTTACCGTCTAAGCCACCGGTGAATATAAATAATAACTAACATGTTAAAAATGGTGGATGACAAATGGCCCCCAAACTCTTATGTTGACAGCATCACCATATGTGTTATCATGGAGAATCAAAGAGAACCTTCCTTCATAGAAGCTGCATATTGAATCTTTTTTTCTTTTTTAGTGATTTTGTGAGACCGGAATGGATACCACATATTTATCAAATTAAAAAACAAACAAACAAAAAACAGACCTCGAGCCACAGATTGTTAATGGCAAGATGTCTCTTGCTACACTTGAATGGCTATTTTGACTGTTCACATAGAGATGCCCCCAAGAATTATATCACAAAAATAATTAGCATAGCGTATGTCTGCAGGCTACTTTTTCTGCACTTTCCCTCTCTGGTTCAGGAGGACAGATGATGGTATATTGCTCCTGCTGCCATCACCTCCCTCTCATAATGGCCATTATTCATAGCAGGGCACTTGGGGTCACTGGTGTGGTCTCCGTGCCCGGGACCCTGCTATTCCTCCTACATGTCTTCTAGATCGTGAGCTATGGCAAACGGATTAGAAAACCAGTTTGTTCTTTGTATGTGAGATGTAGATTTGACCTTGTGTTGTCCTTCTGCATCTTCTATGATCTGGCAAACCCTGGATGCAAGACTTTCAAGCAGCCTTGTAAAAAAAAAAAGAATCTCCAACTGTGCTTTAGTTTTGAGTTTAAATCATAGTATTCCAATCATTTGTTGGTTTTGCTCTGAAGATGCCTGAGGCATCCAGCTGCAGCTGAGAGGGCAGACTTGTCATTGTTAGTAATTAGAAGGAGCCTGCTAGTGATTCAAGGTAACTCAGAATTCATACATTAAAAAAAAAAAAAAAAAAAAAAAAAAAAAAAAAAAACCAAATGTGTTAGTGAGACGTAGTTTGCTGAATTCACTGTGGCTGTGTGGCTGCCTTTTTAACCTTACTGCCCTGCTCATTATATATGCAGTCAGTCACCAAAGACCGTGGTTCCCTGTTGAGTTCCTGAAGCCTGATGAAATGCATTAAATATTAGCTGAATCTCCTGGTCATTCTCTCTGTTAGTCACTGTCTCTGAGATTTCGGGTGCATTGATGGAGTTCTACATTGCAATGCATTTCTAATATTTAATACATGTACTAGGGTTCAGTAGGCACATAATAAATGCCTAAGAAATTAATTAATAAATGATTGAATAAGAGAATATCACTTGTGACCTTTCAATGAATTGTTATTTTTTTTAATAGAAATTGAACAATAGAGGATTGCCTAATCTTGCACACCTAAAGAATATTTATCAGGGGAGGCAAAATTCTATGGCTTCTTTTCAGTTTTGGCTTAGTTACTGTGCAAGCAGCACCTAAATATATAAAATAGTTGCATTTTACTTAAGACTTTATTTCAGGGGTTATTTTATTGTTACTAAAGAAGATATTAATAGTCATTAGTAATTGGACCCTGCTTTGAACACTGCCTCTCTGAAAATAGCCAGGGATGATGTTTCAGGGGACAAGTTCATTTTAGAGGTATAATCAGGAAAATTTGGGTGGCATAAATTCCAGCGTTTAAGATTAAGTTAGAGGGTTTCTCTGGTGGCTCAGACGGTAGAGAGTTCACCTGCAATGCAGGAGACCTGGGTTCGATCCCTGGGTCAGGAAGATCCCCTGGAGAAAGAAATGGCTATCCACTTCAGTATTCTTGCCTGGAGAATTCCATGGATAGATAGCCTGGTGGGCTACAGCCCATGGGATTGCAAAGAGTCAGACACTGAGCGACTAACACATACACAGAGGAGTTATAACCATTGAAACATTTATGAATTGTTTACATTTTCATTTGGTTAACATCTATATGTCTTATGATCTCTTCTATTAAAAATGAAACTTTATCCAGCTTTCTTAATCTAGATATGCAAGCACAGTTTCTCTGGAATTTAAATTTGTTTGGAATGGAACCAAATTGCATTTTAATGAAAATATGCACAGAAATGGTAATTAATTTCCTAATTAGGTTTTACTCTCAGCCCATAAATACCTTTGTTTTTCTCCCTAGTATTATTAGCCTTTCGATGCCTTATTGGATGATGAACAGTTATAATCATAAGCAAAAATTGAAGCTAAAGAGAAAGAAAATGAAAGAACGGTCATAAAGAAAAGAGGAAAAGGGGACCTGGAGTCATTTTTCAGAACCAAGCAAAACGGTCAGATTGTATTTCGTTTGAATGTGAAAGCACAGTGATGAACCCTGGTGAGCAGCCACACTCAGTCCCTCATGCCTGACCCAGGGATTCTATCAGCATTTTCAAGTAAACTCACCAGAGACACTTACTAAGAAATTTGGGGAAATCAACCACTGGAGTATTTTTATGTAAAATCATGCCCTGTTCCTCAAAAAGAACAAATTTCCCTACACACACCTAGCAGCAGGCATTTAGATAGTTTCCAAAAAAATTTTTTTTAAAGGCCCAACTTTCTTTATGATAAAATACTTTCACCTCCCTTTCTAAGATGATAATAGTAAGAAGTTGGTGGGGGTTTTTTTCCCCCTCGTGGTAGCAAGTTATAAATTTACATTGGAAATTTATGAGAAAGAATTTCTGAAAACTGTAGATTAGCATTTATAACTTCACAGAAAATTTTTAAACAGCTCAACATTTGAATATTTTTGCATTAATGGGGAAGAGGGCTATTTAGTGAGATCTAAGGATGGATTATGAGTGTTAATTCAGTGTTCTTTGAAAAATGAAGAAAGTGCAATGATTTAAACCAAATTCTAAAGCACTTATCTGCTACTTACAGTCTTATCTGTTACTTGCCTCCTGGTCAATATTATTTACGATGTATAGTTGAAGAGGTGTTAAGTTTCTTTAAACATGTGTGAAAGAAGCATGCAATTTATGAAGGATGTGGGTATAAATGACTTATTTGAAACCCTTCCTGGTCAAGCAGGATGGTAAGGGCTCATTGTTGTGATGGTAAAAAACGTCAGTATTTAACCTAAATCCCCTAATGGCCTTTCTGTATTTAAAGTATTTGGCAGACTTGTTTAATGTAACTGTTTCTTTTCTGACACGTAGAACTTTATTTAGTGTCTGGGATAACTCCTTACCCAAATCCTAGATATAGAGTTTTCCGTGAGAGTCAGCGTTTCTAGTTTCTGATTATGAACTCAAAAAAGTGATGAGGTTCTCGGGAGCTTAAAGCTGGTGAGAAGGAAACCATCCACTGTCGGGACACTGTGGTTTTACTTTCCTTGCAGAGCAAGGCCCCCTAAGAAACAATGGAAAATGTAAAACACTTTAACAGAATGATTTCATTCTGCTACAAGTGAGGTCAGAACTTAGTTGGAGCCACTTGCTGCCACTTACCATCACAAATTTCCATCAAGGAAACAGGAAATGTGAGATTAGGGAAAACTCATGTGTTTGACAACTCTTGACAGCATTATCATAGACAGTCAACTTGACCAATGTCTTTTGTGCCATGTGCAAATGAAAGCATACCTGCAACCCTCGAAGCTCAGCCCCAGAGTGGCTCATGTCCAGAAAAATGGGACTTACATTGCAGGCTTTGCACTGCACCATAAACCAGGGTGGGTGTCTGATCACTGGTTTAGATGGGTATCCGATCCTGACCCGGAAACATGGGTGATCGTCTGTTGCTTGGATGAATATATAATACTGACCTCATTTCACATCTGAGTTTTTATGAAATACATCATCATTCAGAGTAAAATAGTGAAGTCAAGAATATGAAAGAGAACAATGTTCGAGCAGCCAAAACAGATGTCAATAAAGTGCTTGACAGCATCTGTCGCTGGGAGTTTGGGGACATGGTGAAGAGCTATGAAGGCAGGTGGTCAGCGTGCCCTTTGAGGAGACCCCAACATTGAGAGACTGAGGATGTATTGTGGTAGGCCACGGCCAAGGGGACTGTGGAGGGAGGTTACACTCAGTCACAAGGCTCATGGGGAGTGGGGCCTCTGCAGAGACTTGAGGGACCAAGATTCTCCCCCTACCATAGAAAATAGCCATTTACCTGTGACACAGGGCTGGGGAGAGAGTCTAAAGATGACACATAACAGCACAACCATCCTCCCAGTGGGACAAGGCCAGGGTGGGAGAGCTCAGAAGAGAGAAGAAGCTAGCAGGTGGTGGCCAACAAGGCTGAAGACCACACTGGAGGGGGAGAAGCAAAAGGCAGTATACTGCTGTAGGCAGAAATTTTAAACAGAGATTAGTCTGAACTTTTAAGCAACTGATACTCAAAAATGATAGCATTTGATTGAGATGACCTTAAAGGACATGGAAGGGAGATTTTACAGAGCAGGTCTGAAAATAGTGGTTAGAGAGAAATCAAAGAATCACGTTTCCATCCTGTTAAGTACACTTCTCAATTCAACTTCATATTCAACACCTTTTTTCTTTTCCCTGGTTGTTATGTTGAATGAATGAATGGATGAACACATGAATTTGGACCTTATCACTAACTGCAGAGTTAAACACGTGTTTTTCTACATTTAAAACAAAATCAGAGCCTCGGTGAGCAGATGGTAGAAGCTTTTCTTTTCCAGAAGACAAAGAACCTGCCCACATATTTTTAACATCACAACAGCGGGAGGCTGCACTCCCCCACCCCCACCTCTACTACAGTTAGCCCCAGGAAATCAGGGAATTGCAAATTGTGAGGGTAGCCATCTCAGCTTTTACATTTGTATCATATACGGTGTCAAAACATCTTGTTTTTCTGACTATTTGATTTTTGAGAAAATTAATACATTGGTGTTTTCACTTTTATTAAAATTGAAAATAATGCATTCAAAAGAGAACAATCAATTTCTAAACCAAGATTCCCAAGAATAAACATTTAAAATCCCAATACTTGGTATTAGCACTGACAGAGCCTAAGTTCCAAAAGGATTTCAATTTGACAATGTGAACTAAAATATGCCAGCTCCTGCAATAGCACAGTTTTTTGAAAGTGTTATTCCAAGAAAAGCAACTGAAGCTACACTTGTTTGTTATTTCATGGCATAGGATATTTGCTCTTATCAGAGTCTCATTGTTTGAAAGAGACTCTTTTTTTTTTTCTTCTAAATGTGAATGTGAAATATCTCCTCTGGGGTTCAAGGCATGCATAAAGATATATCATTTGCCTTTTAATGGGGCTTTCTGGTGACTCTACAGTTTTAAATGGTTCTATATGCATCAAATATTCCTTACCGAATGTTCTTGCTATGTGCTCTACAAATATGGATGGAAATAATTATAGTGAGGATGGCTTCATATGATGATGTCATTCCAGAGAAAGCCTGCACCGCAGGGAGCATTTCCAGTAAAGTATGGCAGAAACTGCAGGGTAATCAGAGTGCAAATTCCAATTTATTTAAGCAATATTGTTCTTGCTCCTCCATTTCACAAAGCTGTCCTTTCTCATTAAATTTTTGAAAGAGAATGGATGAATTTTAGCAGCATAAATCTGAATGCTGCTTGACCTTTTTTGAAAACTCTGCCTGGAACACTGACATCAGCTGTCTTTTCACACATGTAGTGACAAAGGGATGAAGTTGAGGCTTATAAGGAGTGGGCGGAATAGAGGCACGGCTTGATGCCAGCCAACTCAGTTTCTATTTGAAGAGAAGTTTGTGTACCTTGAGGGAAGTGCCTTGTTTTATGACCCCCATAAAGGCCTTGTTCTGGATGGACATCCCAGGGATGGGCTTTGATTTGACCATGCTTTGGCTCTCTGGCAAAATCAAATGAATGGATAAAAATAGAGTTGATATCATCCTACACTGGCAACAATTCAACAGTTAAGTGTCTTTACTTGTTTAATAGCTTATTTTTAGCAGATGTTTATTAATCACCCACAATGCATCAATTGTACAAGGTGGAGGGATTATAAAATCAAATTAAATGCAGTTCTTGTCCTTAACATGCAAATAATTAGGAGCCGTCTTCTCATTAGAAGATTACACTACAGTGTGGTCAATTCTATGACGGAAGGAGACCCAGGGTGCTGAAGGAGTACCTGGAAGGGACCCTTACCCAGATGGGTGTGAGAAGGAAGTTTCCCATATGTGGTGGTATCTGTGTTTGGGTCTTTAAGGGCCAATTAATCAGGAAGGAGTGAAGTGAAAGGGTTTGAAAGCAAAAGGGCTAGAGTTTTTCAAATCACCCAACCTTATAAAAAATGAAAAAGAAGAGTAATTTGTTTTCTTTCCTTTGGTTGGGGATGAGAACATGGAAGAATGAGGAAAGCATCAAGTAGAAAAAAGAAAAGCAAGTTTGTGCATAAAAACCCTTGTCTTTATTGTGTTTGAAATATATGAATTTTAGTGTAAAGATCAGAATAGCTATTGACATAATTGCTCATAGTCTCAGGCGAGAGGGGCCCTTGCTTTGGAACCCATGCTTTAGGAAGCTTTTGTTTCTTTTTTTAAATTATGAAAATATGATAACACATTTACAGGAGACATGGAAAACACAGAACAAGTTACATATAGTTAGAAGGCTTTTCATACAAGACCACCTCTGTGCTCTGGGTTTAGCGGTCATTGCTGCCCAGTTCAACACATAATCTAAAACATCAGCTCTTGTGATGGATGTTCAGGGCCCAGGGAAACCCCTCTCCACAGCTGGGCCTGTGTCTGCCGGTCCCTGAGTGCTCACTCTGTGAAGATCTATGACCGTGCCCTTGCAGCACTGGAAATGGACCCTGTTTCACAAACGGGACACTTGAGAAAAAAATGGAAGCAATTTTCTTGCATTAATTTGTCCTAATTGACTAAAACTTCTCAGATAATATGTGTGCAATAGATTCTTGCCTAACAAAGGACAGTTTTCAATTAGGACCAAAAGAGCATCCATATCCTTGCTTATCTTTAATGTTCTAGTTTGTAGACGAGGAAGGAAATAAAATTAATTCCTAATTCCTAATTTGGTAAGTAGGGTGGTATTCTCAAAATTTGCACATAAAGGCTAAGGAATGTTGTAAAGTATTAAATATTTATGGGCTTCCTAAGTGGCTCAGTGGTAAAGAAACTGCCTGCCAAGCAGGAGACACAAGTTTGATCCCTGGGTCAGGAAGATCCCCTGGAGAAGGAAATGGTAACCTACTCCAGTATTTTTGCCTGGGAAATCCCATGGACAGAGGAACCTGGAGGGCTGCAGTCCATGGGGTCACAAGAGTCAGACATGACTTCGTGACTAAACACCAAGAATGAATTAAGTATTTATATTGCTTAAAAAATTCTCTATTCCCACCCCCCTGCCTTTTGCTCTTTCCCTATGCATATACACTCACACATAATATATATACAAAAACATATTCATGAAAACACATAAAGCATAAAAATTTTACAATGAATGCTAAAATCCAAAAGGCTTTATTTATGTGAAAATACTAAATTCTTTAAAATTACATAAAGATTTCAGCTTGTTAAAATATTTTACTTACTCTTTTGATAGTCTTTTTGTTGTAATTTGCCTTTCGCCTTTTAATTTTAAAGATAACTGAATATTTTGGAAGTAAAGACTGAAAATATGAAAACATATTTATTTTTCATTTGTCCTTGTGACTTACATCTTTAATGAGTGAAACTAAAACCTTTGTATACTTGTACTATTTTTTAATCCTCTAGATCACTGTAATCACTAGAACATAAATTATGTAAAAATTTAATTGATAATATAATTAGTAATTTTCCTAAAATGAATATTATAGACATATATAAAATCTATATTTTTGTGTGCTTTTATTACCCATTCTAAACTCACCAAACTAAACAGAATACTAAAATATGCAGAATAGTGACACACTTTAGTTATTTTTGCTATTTTCCCTACTTCATATTTAAAAAGCCATAGTTTTACATGTTATATATAAGACATTGTCAATATAAAGGTATATTTTTCCCAGAACATATTCTATTTATCGGTTTATTAAATTGAATAGTTTTTATATATTTAACCATATGTATATGGGATTCTATTTGTACTCTTGCCCCAGGCCTTGATTACGGAAATGTCTTAAGCAAGGGAATAACATATTCAACATTTCACTTGAGAAAGATCACTCCATTAAAGACAGTAAGTTAGGAAGCTGGTCTCTTTCTGTCTGGATAGTGTTTTGACCTCTAGCCTGACCTTCCTATTCAACCCCACTCATTTATTTCCATATCATATCTTTGGAGTGGGTTTTGAGCCCTGCCACTGTAGGTTTCCTGGCCAGTAATTTCCCAGCTACAGGCCTATCCATTTTCAGAGCAGGCATTTTTGACAGCTCAGCCACAGAGATAGATAGATAGTCTTCTGTCCTTAACTAAAAAGAAAGCTGAGACTCCATGGGAGCCTGTCTTGAGTTTCAAATCCCAAGACTTATGCAATATCTAACGCTAGCCATGAGCCACAGGAACTGCTCTGCAAATAACAGTGTTTTGAGTCCCCTGCAAACCCATTGGTGGGAAAGCCCTGTAGACATGAGTTTCCAATCGAATCCACCATGGACCCCTCAAGACTCAGTCATCCAACTTCTTTAATGACAAGTAGACAAGAGCTGGGTATATTTGGGATGCTATTTCAAATATTCTGCATGGGTTCATTTCATGGGGAGAAGGGAATTATAAGGACGGAAACCAGAGCTTTCTTTTTTTGCAAAGCATTTTTCATTCTGGCTTCAACTTGAAATTGAATGAGAAATCTCCTGCCTACTGTCAAGCTGAAATAAGATGTAGAATATATCCTAAGCCAGAGCCAGGGATTCTAATTATAGTTTTTCTTGGACTTACAGATTTGAAAGCTTTCTTCTCTATTTTTATCTTAAAGTAAAATACCGAAGTTAAATTTGATGGTAATGCCTTGGTGACATCAAGTTTCTAAAATGGGAAGCAAATTTTGTTTAGAAAATACATTCTGTAATGCTTTTATCTTTTCTCATCATTGATGGGAGAATATATTTTGATGGGAATATTGAAGGTTAATAAGTACTAAATTATTAACTAGGAGATGAAATTGAGTAGTCCTGATAAATTAATGTTTATACATGTAAATGTATAATTTATGTATATGTGCATAAATTTACATATGTGATAATATAGAGACAGTATTTTAATAAGCAAAATAATTTCTGTTTTCAATTTGTATAGATTTTGTGAATTTCTCATCACATCAGTAGGAATTCTGGAATGAACTTACGTAATTAAAACTAGATTTAAAATAATTTTTTGATCTATTACTGTGATTATTCTTATTAGCAGTTTAACTTGGCCCTAATACATTTTATTTGATTTTATGCATGTCATCTCTCCATTTCCCACAGGAGTGGGATGTGGCAGCATCGTCAACTCCAAAGACAGCTCTGCAAAAGATTAGCATCCTCAACAAGAGTGTCAGAGGCATGTAGATGAGGAAAATGCGATCATAATCACTCACTGTGAATTTCCCAGGACAAAATTATGCTTAAATATCAACATCAAAAGTTAAACTTGGTTAAGATGGTAGATGGCCAGTTCTCTCATGTTCAACTTTATCCAGAAGACCACAACTTATACCTAACAGGGTTCTCATCGAACGGTTGATTACTGTTCTGGTTTTGGCCTGGGATCTGCTACTTATTACATGTAGGACTCTAGTCGAGTTAACTTTTCCCTTCCTCAGTGTACTCATCTGTAAAATGGGGAGGAGAATGGTACTTGTTGGGATGTAATATGGAAATAATACTTCTTATAAGGATTAAATGATATGCCGGAGATAAAACACTTAACACAGAGACTGGCATGCACTAAACTCAAAACATATATTAACCACTAGTGTAGTACCTGAAAAGTGTACTCTACTAATAATGGAACAACTGATTTTTCTGGATAATTGCCCACAATAATTGACCACCTTGGATATTTATTTTGTGCCACGATGACGATGGAGTCAAAAAACAAACCAGTCATCACTCATAATTATAAAGAATCATCTTTAATGAATTTCAATTATAAACTCCCAGGAAAGAACATTCTTTATGAGGCCAAAGATAAAGAGAGCCAAAGCCATAAAGAATTGTGACCCACTTAAATATTCTTTCCCAAGCCCAGGACTACAGTTCTTGCCTCACTAAATGGAATTTTAAAGCATTGCTCTCAATCTCTTCACAGGTATGTTTCGACTCAGTAGAGGGCTCAGCCTGACGTACAAGAAACCTAAAGCAGGATAGGGCGGCTCCAACTGTCCAGACCTATAGCCTCCATTGAGAGCCCACTGCAGGAAGCCATGCAAGCAAGAGCCACAGCATGGAGAACTCACAGCTTAGCACTTTGGAATATTTATTTTGTCTACTTCTAAAATATTTAGTCTGAACCATTTAAACTGATACTTTATTGATGTACACACTTGTCCAAATTTATAGCTACCAACACTGCGTGGAGCTTTAGGGACTCCAGGTTCATGGCTAGCTGATTGTTTAAAAAGCCCATATGTGAAAAGCCAGATCTCTCTGTGAATGTAGATAAAAAGTGGGTCAAGCCGAATGTATGGAAAATGAGATAATGGGAGATTCAAAGCATATTCCCATGGGGGCCAGTTTCTCTGATGTCCAACTGAACTCCATATTAATGAAGGATGAAAACCTCTCACAACTGATAAGCAGGCTGTCTCCTGGCAATTATCATAGCTCCTGTTGCAAAATAGGTGCTTTATGTGGGCTTTATCCATTCCTTGACTTGCTCTCCATGAGGAAGCACAGCCTCAAATAATTGCGGGTCTATTAGCACATCAATTATCTAAAGACCTTGATTTTAGCAAGGAGTGGATTTTAATCAGTCACTGCAAATGTTATCGAGAGATTAGTTGTCCCAGAGAATAAAATAAAATTAACTACAATTAGACTGTAATAACTTGCAAGTGCCACGAGCATACATTTTCTAGTTCCTTTAGAATGAACGCATTTGTCTCTACCTTGTATAGAAAAAAGATGCTTAGACTTTTGCAATAATAACAGGAATTAATGGGACCTCTTATCTCCCTTTCCTGGAAGGAGCTGAAAGTACACAACTGAACTAATAAATAAACAGCTCATACTTTACTATACCCGCGATCTTAGTAAATAAGACAATGTGAGATAACAGAAACTAAACAACTTGTTAAAGAAGGCTCTCATTTCCGTCCTGGAGTTCAATCTTATGTTTTTAAAGTGCTGGTATTTGGAAAAAGGAGGGGATGATGAGGAGTGACAGGAGAAGATGCAGAAAGTTTCAGTGATAGTCAGCACCTCACTTGAGGTACCAGGTGACAGCTTGGTAGATCTGAGGACATGTGAGCATTCCGTCAGGCATCCAGAAATACTCGGTGAGAGAACTTATTAAAGTATCACACTTGTTAATTTCAAGCTGAATGGGGGACTATTACAAGTGTCTGTAATGATTTACTTTAAAACACTTTGGCACGCACTGTACAATATCATGTGCCTGCTAGTTAGTTAAAGCTTCAACTCTAGGGCCATTCAGTATCTCTAATCAAGAATCCGCACTCCAAGGAAGGTGCTTAACATGATAGGCAAAAGGCTAATTCCAAAGGTGACTACTAAAAGCCTTTAACTATCTATAGCTCAATCAACATCTGAGGATTTTCTAATCAGCATAATGAAGGTCAGACAAGGGTTTGCTCAGTGAAATTAGTGACTTGGTTTTTGGCATGATCTTGCGTAGAACTGTACTCTGGTGAGATAAAATGAAAACTGTTCTGGAGATGTTCAGTTCAGTTCAGTTCCGTTGCTTAGTCGTGTCCAACTCTTTGTGACCCCATGAATCACAGCATGCCAGGCCTCCCAGTCCATCACTCACTCCCGGAGTCTGGCCTGACTGAAATATTTTAGTGATGTTGCATAGACGTGCATGGACAGAGTGTAACAATTCAAAGAGGCTCATAGCCTATGGTTCTCAGGGATGGCCCCTGATGCTTGAACCCTTAACGACTTTGTGGCTGGTCCTTGATGGCCTGATGATAACTATTAAAGTCACAGTTTTACATCCCCCAAATGTTAAAACACCTACCTGGAGAGAAAGATTCATGCAAGATGGTAGGCAGGAAAGTGAGGTTTCAGCCAGCTTACAGAATAGAGATTTGATTGCATGTAAATGTTTAATATTTTCTATATTTATAACAACAGAATTTACTCTAAAAATTATTTTGTTTATAACTTGGTATAAGATTCTCTAGCTAACTTCCTCTCACCTCCAACTATTCTGTGATTAACTTTCTCCACCAAAGAATTGTTCTTGTCCAAACTGTCTTAGGCCACTTTGCAAGTCATCAGATTATTCTTATAATAAAATTAAGTGGAAATACCACATTTGAAGGGGTTTCCCTGGTGGCTCAGTGGTAGAGAATCTGCCTGTAATGCAAGAGAGGGGGGATTCAATCCCTGCATCAGGAAGATCCCCTGGAGACAGAAAATGGCAACCCCCTCCAGTATTCTTGCCTGGGAAATCCCATGGACAGAGGAACCTGGTGGGCTATAGTCCATGGGGTTGCAAAAGAGTGGGACACAGCTTAGGGACTAAACAACGAAAACAAACATATGCAAAGACTAGAAAAGTCAGAGATATTTTAGTTGCACTTTATTTATTAATCAAGTTTCACTTAATTTATGATCTTTATAGTATTTTGACTTTAAAACAGGGATTCTTAACATAAACTTAAGAGGCTCATAACCTGGAGGTGGAAACACATTTTTAGTTTCATTAACCACTAAGAATTTATTTCCCTTCATCTTTGAATGTAGACAAATTGCATTTTAGCATGCCCATGATTTTGTTACTAATAGGAATCACAGTTCTTTCTTTTATCACTTTATGTTGGTTGCAGATAGCTCTGAATATCATTTAGGATTGTCACTACTTAAAAATAATGGTAGTTATTAGACCAACTGCTAGATGTTTTATTTAATGTATTGATACAGAACTGCATAACTATATCACAGCACTGTTTTTTTAAACTTTAAAAAAGTTTTTTTTTGTATTGTATTTTTTTGTATTTTAAGACTTTATTTCAATATAATTGACTTTCTTTTTAATCCTGGGCTTTTCCCAGGAAGTGCAGTGGTAAAGAATCCGCCTGTTAATGCAGGAGGTGCACATTTGATCCCTGGGTCTGGAAGATTCCCTGGAGAAGAAAATGGCAATCCACTCCAGTATTCTTGCCTGGAAAATTCCATGGACAGAGTAGCCTGATGGGCTACAGTCCATAGTGTTGCAAAGAGTTGAACATAACTGAGCAACTGACCACATAAGCATGCACTTTTTGTATTTTATCTTATGCATTTAAAAACATTATTTGGAGAAAGGGTCGATGGCAATCACCAGCCTGTAAAAGGGTTTCATGCTACAAAAATGGTTAGGAACCTCTGTCCTAGAAATTTCCTTCAATGCCAAATTTTCCTCCTTGCTAAAATGAAACTTGAACTATTTCCTTGTTTCTGTGATGTCTTAGAAATAAGTGAATGGTGTGTATGTGTGTAAAAGAGGTTGGGTTTGAGGTGTTAAACAGAATGTATGGATAAACACAGCTAGTAGAGGTCTTCCAGGAGAGGCAGAGGATACAGTAAGAATGGAGTTATTGGAATGATTTTACTTGAAAATCTCTTTTCCAGTTTGTGCAATGGAAGAAGCGAAGTTCATGGGAACCATTTATTAAGACCCTTAGACTAAACTTTCTCCTGCCTCAACATCTTTTTCTGTGGGCCAAGAAGCTTGTGAGCTAAACAGGCACTAGGGATGGGAGAGGTAGTCAAAGAGCTCTAGCTTTAAGAGCTGTGATCCAGGGTCACAGACTTTAAGGCTTCGGATTGGCCAACCCAATGTTTCAGTTTCATCTGACTGAGAAAAATGTCTCCAAGACCACATTCATTCAATTCAGCTTTCTTATTTCCATTTGTGTGTGTTGCCCAATTAGGAAAAGGGCTTCCAGATCTTTGATTGCCCTGAAGTAGATGTGTCTGTGCTTGGCAGGTCTTCCTGGAGAACCCTTGCACTGCTCATCTGTAAACCTGGGGAGAGATGGCTCCTCAGTGTCCATGAACTTGTGGATAGGTCTCTCCTAGGTCTCCACTGACTTCCCAGACAGAAGTCTTATTGGTGTCTGCCCTGGGAAACCTCAGATGCAAAAAAAGCAAAAACTGCATAAAGCACCAACTGGCCTGGTTTGACTCCTGACTAGGCACCTTGTTGTTACAAAAAACCTTAAACAAGTCATTTCCTCTCTGAGAGCTCAGTTTCCACATCTATAAAATGCAAATAATAGTAGTAATAATAATAATAATATATCATCTCCCTTTGTGTTGTTGTGGGGTGTAGAACACATCTAAATGATGTCTGGCATATATAGGTACTTATTTAATGTGAATTTTTTTCACCTCCATCACTTATCCCTCCTGAAGTCAAATAGCTCCAGATGCTGAATACTCTCTACAGCGATAAATCTGCTCTCTCTGAAAAGCCTGTTTTATGATATTTTCCTTTATTTTGCATGTTTCTTTCCTTAAAACTGTAAGAAAGTGCTGCAACTTATTTTTATCTATGTTTTAGTAAATAAAGATCAAGGACTTCATGACAGGGCTTCACAGGTGGTGCAGTGCTACAGAATCCACTTGGTAATTCAGGAGACAGGAGAGATGCAGGTTCTACCACTGGGTTGGGAAGATCCCCTGGAGTAGGAAATGGCAACCCACTCCAGTATTCTTGCCTGGAGAATTCCATGGACAGAGGAGCTTGGCGGGCTACAGTCCATGGGGTCATAAAGAGTATAACACAACCGAGAGCCTGAACGGCGCACGCGCGCGGGTGCACACACACACACACACACACACACACACACACACACACACACACACACACACACTCCACAATAGAGATTAATGCTCTAGGAGAACACAGTAAAATTAAGCAGTAGAAAAACAACTCATGATAGTAGGTGTTTCATTTTCCACTTGAGGACATGTTCTCTCATTTACTCATTTGTTCAAAAAGCATTCCTTGTTTTCAGACTGTCTGAAAACATTTCAGACATTTTCAGACCATTCCAAAAAACAAGGGTAGGGAGAATTAACCATTTGTGGCAGGAACTATGCTCTTTCTCTTCAAGTAACACACATTATACTTAGGAAAACAACAAAATGGTATCCAATATAAGAGTTCCTGAAGAACTAAAGAATCCCAACCTCTCTCTTTTTTTTAATGTGTCTCAGTAATTGGCATACCGTCCACCCTTGCTCCCTCAAATTAGGAGTTATACTTGTTCCTTTCTTCTCATTTTCCTACATTTACTTCATCAGCAAGTCCATTCTTGCTACTCTCAGAAAACAAAAGAAATCCAATCACTATGAGACCAAGCTGTCATCATCATCTCTGGCCTGGGTGCCTAAAGCAACATCCTGAAGCATCTCCCAGCTTTCTCTCTTCCGCTTTCAAAATCAGTTCTCCACGAGACAGCCAGAGTAACATCTCTAAAAATTATACATGGCATCAGGTCACTCTCAGGCTTAAAACCACGTAACCTTTTCCCCTTCCATTTAGGCTAAAATTCAAATGCGTTTACCAGGCCTTCAGAGCCCAATGTGAGAGAGAGCCTTGTGTGCCTGCCCTCCTATCTCAGGGTCTGCACCTTGGCGATGCCCTCGGTCTCTCACTGCTGTCCCTGATCTTCAGATGGGTGGCTTTTTCTTTGTTAATAGCATTCAGGTCTCAGACTTCTTTACTGGTTGTACTTGATCTGATCGCATTTAATTCTCTGCAATGACTGCTGTTGATTTTTGCCTATTTAGTTAGTAGTTAACGTTTATAGAGTATGTGCCACACATCTTCTCAATCTTTTCCCGTTTTAACTACACCCTCCTTCTGGGATGATCTCTTGCTCTCCTAGGGTTTCAGTAATTACCCACAAGTAGGTCCAGGGGACCCCACCTTCTCCTTTCACTGTGGTTTTTCTAGATTGAGCACAAAGTGTAGCACAGAGGAAGTGCTCGGTGACTATTTGCTCAGTAAATGATTGGTGACTCTTAACGTTCCCCTGGAATTGATAACTGTTAATTATTGTAGATGGTAAGACAGGGATCTCAAAACTGTGTTCCAAATGGAATCTCTAACCTACCCCCAGGACTCCTTTTTCCTTCTGTGCTCCATACTTGGAGAAATTTTTATAATATCGACATCATTCTCAAGCCAGAAACATTGTAACGCTGACCCTGAGCAAATTCTTCCTCTGCTAACTACTACTGAATTAGTAGCTAACTAACTGAATTAGTCTAAACTCCTTAAAACAGAGGTCCTTCATGAGCTAGAGCTTACATCACTAGTTTCATTTCTCTCGACTGTGTCCCTAGGCCTGCCTCGTCCACACTGTATGCTATGCTGTGATCGTCATACATGCTTGCCCACACTGTATGCTATGTCCACACTGTATGCTGTGCTGTGATCGTCATACATGCTTGCTCACACTGTATGCTATGTCCACACTGTATGCTATGCTGTGATCGTCATACATGCTTGCTCACGTTTAAGGTGTCATGCGTGCTGCTCCTTCAGGTTGTGAGGGTCTTCTCCCACCCCCGATGTATTCGGCATGGCCCACCAGCCCTGGCCTTCACCCACCTGACAGCAGCCTCACACTGGCATCTCCTTGATCACTTCCCGTCGTTTTTTGAGACTCGTTTCCTCTGGGAAGTGAGCTGTCTCTCCTGACCTTCCTGGCTTGCTAAAGCATGGTTCTGATTCAGGATGCCTGGAGCAGAGTTCTGAGAATATGTGTTTATAAAAAACCCTTGGGTGATACTGATGCTGCACGATCATGAGTCATCGTTCAGTAAATACTAACACACTGTATTGTATTTGGCCATTTATTTGTCTATACTCCTCACTAACCTGTGAGCTCTGTGAGGCAGGGGACATATCTATCTTGTTCACTTTCTAACAAGCATACAATCTAGCAATAAGAGATGCTCAATACATTTTTGTCAAATAAATGCATAAACTTTGTGACTTTTGGGGGGGCTCTCCAGGACTCCAGCCTATAATTTTCAGGGTTATGAGTAGGAGTATCTGGTGTGTGCAATGTAGCTAAGTGATTTTAGTAAATCATATCTCACACCAAACTACAATAATATTATTCAGATTTTTGCCATAGCTTTGATATCATTCCAGGATTGTTCATAAGATGCATACTAAAGCTTAAATCCTGAATGCTAATAATTTCTGATTTCATTTTTATACAGAAATGAGAAAAAAATGTTAAAAGTCAAAGCCAATATTAGCCTCCTTGTCAGATTCCTTATCCTTGACCAATATTTACTAAGAGTTCCTTTTGAGAATAACATTGTAGGGTTTGTGTTAAGGATAAATTGTTAGGTATAAATGCCATTACCAAAGTCCAGGTAAATGTCAAGGTAAATGTAAGTAAAGGTGAAATAGAAGTGTACGTATATATGTATACATACACACACTTTAATTTTAAGCTGGGGTAATATTTTTACCTGTGAATGTTAACATTTTCCCAAGTGTTATACTGAAACTAACTTGAAGGTTTATCCATGGAAATAGAAAATGTTTTTCCCCTTGAGGACAATTCTTTCTTTGGAGCCTGTTGTGTTCAACTTACTAATCATCACAGGCAGCTTATTTTGTCATTCCCCTTCTCTCCTTGCTCCCCTAAAAATAAAAGTCTTAAACCATGATTGAAAAATCAGTCCTGGTCTTTATGTCTTTAAAATGACATAATTAAATATGATTATCTTGGGGTATTTATAATTCCTAGAGAATTAGGTAAGATAAAAAGATTTGCTCAGATAATTTGCATGACTTTTCATTTTGGTATTGTCAGAATGAAATCTATTTGTTGGTAACCCTATCCTTAAATTATGTAGGATAGTCAATTTCCTAATGAAAACTCGATTTGTATCTGATTATTAACGTGATGCATCATCATAGCACATGTTGATAATTTAGAAAATTAAAAAAATCCCACCCATAATGCAGTGTATGGAGATGATTAATATCTCACAGTTAGTAGCTTGTGCCTACACTTCTTTTACAAAAGTAGAAAATAGATTTCTCTTTCAGGGGTGTCTTCTATTAACTGGGGCAAGCTACCTGGATCACTGTTCTAAGAAAAGCAGAAACTGCTTCTAAGCTGAAACGGAAAAATAGTAGTGAACAATTAGCAAAAACTAATGTGAGCTTGGTGGGGTTGGGGAGTGAGAGATGTGGGAATTATGCCATGCATTTGTTATCCTAGATTTTGAACAAAATACCATGTGGACAAAGATGGGTAAAATTTATTTTTTGGTATGTATAAGGCTAATTTTTGAGGAAGTTAGTGAATTTGTGCAGAAAGCTCTCAAACCCTCCTACTCAGTTGTGAGCAACCTATCATGTCATTCCTTATACGTGAGAATTAAGCACACTTTATCAAAACAAGCATTAACATTTAGACGTTTTATTTAGTGTGTGTTCTTCCATGAACATGGCCCTTTCTGTACAGTGCCTTCTTTCTTTATACATTGCCACTAGGGGCTAGGCATTTGGGGTTCACCCCTTGATTATCACCTTTTAAAATTTGCTTACCATTATTCACTTACCATTTTTTTCCCCAGAAAAGAGCAAAATGAAGAGTTGGGTGGAGGAAGGAAAAACAGGAAGAAGAGAGGCAGGAAGGGAGGGAGGAAATGAGACAGTTAAGGAGGAAGAGAAAAGTTGAAAGAGGAGAACACACTGATTTAGAGAGATTAATTGCAATGGCAAATCCCAAGAGAAAAGAAAAAATGAATCCTTAAAAGGAAAGTGGAAAAGCCTCAACTCTCTCAGACAGTCTTCTCTGGGGATGCTGACTGGACACTCTGCCCCCCTGGTAATCAATACGGTCATTTGCAATTAAGCTAAGGGAAAGGCTAGCGGGGAACAGGGGTCCCCGCCTCCACCCATGCCTGTGATCTGAGCTGTGGGAGCAGCAGAGGAAGTCTGCAAATGGATAAATGATGTCATGGAGCAGAGGTGGAGATGGGAGCAGCGAGGGAGTGAGAGGCAGCAGGCTCAAGGAGCTTCCAGGACCTGGCGAGCTGAGTTGAAATTAGCTGAGGAAAGTCAAACACAGGCCGGAGGAAGCGGCAGGGGGAGCGGAGCTGTGGGAACTGGACTGCAGGAGGTTTTCCGGGTCCATAGTCCCAGAGCAAAGGGAGAGGGCTGCGGGGCCGTGGCTGCTCACTAATGTGCCAGGAGACGGCTCAAAACCCTTCAACCAGACTTCACTCAGTCTCTCGGGCGTGTCTGACTCTTTGTGACCCCATGGACTGTAACCCGCCAGGCTCCTCTGTCCATGGAACTTTCCAGGTGAGAATACTGGAGTGGGTTGCCATTTCCTTCTCCAGGGGAATCCTCCTGACCCAGGGATCAAACCCTCCTCTCTGCTGCATCGGTAGGCAGATTCTTTACCCCTAGCGCTACCTGGGAAGCCCTAACCATCTGTTAGTGGAAATGTTGGGAAAAAAAGGTAGAAAAGCATTTGTGCTCGATGTTTGCACTTTGGCTTATATGGCAGAGGGAAATTGAGTTCCAAAACCTGTAGCTTCATTAGTGGGCTATGCACACAGCCACGCAGGGACCTAGCCCTGTCCTCCAGCAGGCTGGCAGCAGCCCTGAGCCTCCCTGGACCACAGTCAACTTATTCTGCCCTCCAGCAGATCCCAAGCAACTACACAAAGCATGGCCTTAGCGCCAACCAGGCCAGGGAACCAGCCCCGCCTACCAGCACACCCACGGTAATCGGCCCTGCCACAGCAGAATGATGTAGCCTGCCCACGTAAGGGTCACCTCTAGAGCACACGCTCTGATGAACAGAAGGGAGCGTGGTAACGACCCCACAGGATGTCTCCTACACAAGGACGCTTCAAGATTGGGAAACATAACCAATCCACCTAACACAAGAAATAAACACAGAGAGTTGGACAACACGAGAAGACAGAGGAGTGTGTTCCAAATGAAGAAATAAGACATAACGTCAGAAAGAGAACTAAGTGGAGATAAGTATCTAAGAAACGAGTTGGACACGATAATTCCAAAGATGCTCACCAAACTGGGGAGAAGAATGAACATAGTGTGAATTTCAATAAAGAGAAAATACCAAGAAGTACAAGAGTCAAACAGTGAAAAACACAGCTGAAATGAAAAATATATAAATTCTCCAGTACATGGAGGACTTAAAATAAATGTTAGCTCTCCTCTCCTGTTTACTTTAAAAGTTTAAACTTAATTTAGTGGCTGATGCATGCTAAGGCAAATGATCACCCATTGTTTCAAGAATCATATAAAGCCATTCTTTTACAATTAATTCCAATGAGGTATCTTAGATTGATTACATTTTTGTACCCTTAATCTTCTATAGTGAAATAATATTAATGTTAGTAATATGTATACTGTAGTAATTCCCATATTTTTGTAATTGAATGTTGTAAGTAAAGCCTGGTATAGCAAGGCAGGAAAATGATGGTATGCTCAAACAAAAAGAAATTAATGCATGGAATTTTCAGGGAGGTATTTCAAGGTGAAGAGAACAAGGGAGACTAGAAGCTGTCTGTGAGGGCAGTCAGATGGAACGGTGGCCTTCCATGGAGAAATGTAACCCTACCATTCAGCAGCTGAGTTCAGGGAGAACTTACATATCCTGACCTCAATTTGTTCCTGCCCTCTGTTCTACCAGAGTCTCCCATCAGCTGAATTGAATGTGAAACCAGACTGGATTTGGGAAAAGAAGAAAAGATTAGCCAGCATAGTTGTGTATGTGTGTACATACACATATAAAATCAAAATCAAAAGAGGCTCAGGTGGGTGCCTCCACCAAGAGAATAAGATTACATGCTATAACCTGATTTGGGTTTGGAAGATAAATAACAGGTAGTCAACTCTACCAGGGCAGAAGTTCAGAGCAGGGATCCATCCAGTTCTTGTTGTATACCCATAGTGTTACCTGAGAACAGCATTCACCTCTTTCTTTTTTTTTTTTCAGGGTTCACCTCTTGATGGGCATTAAGCCAAAACAACCATGCTGAAGATCAGAAGGAAGGATTTGTTACTACTTGCAGCAAGTAAGGAGAACACTGGGGATCTTCCCCAAAGCTGTGTCTCCCTGAACAGTAATACTGGAAAAGTTTAAAGCTATAAGTATTGGGTTGGCCAGACAGTTCATTGAGGTTTTCCTGTAACATCTTACGGAAATCCCAAAAGAGCATTTGGGCTAACCCAATAGCATATATGTATATTCATGAAGAGGCTTGAGTGGTTGATAGAGTCCAAGCTTTAGTTGATTGAAGTCATAAGGGTCAGAAAAGGTCAACATCATCATCTGTTAGGTCGCTGTAGATCTGGTGGTTGAGTGCTTCAGACTGATCTTTACTAGTGAGACAAAACTGGCGGTCTTTACAACTGATATGTTTCCTTTGCTATCATTACTTTTCTTGCTTGGTAACAGGCAGTGTTCCTATATTCTTTTGTTCCCTTAGATCATTAATTACTGAGACCTGTTTAAGGGCAAGCATTGTGGCCACATTGAGATCACAAAATGACTTAGGCCAAAAATGGCTTCTCCTCTCTCAAGAAACCCATTCCTGGTTCTCTTCCTTCTGGGAACCCATACCTTATCAGGTTACAACAGGATAGCTGGCAAATGATTTAACTAGCCTGAAAATTCAATCTCTATTCTTTGGAGGAAAAGAAAGATGGCTCCAGACTGACATCGGATGTGAGCAGGTTAAAATGTCCATTTGCATCTTGAGAAGGGCTGAAATCAACTCCCCAGTGAACAGACCATCCATTATTTACCTCACTTAATCTAGTACTCGTGGCACAAGAAGTATCACCACTGGGATTCTAGTTTGTCCTTTTGACTAATAACTTTCTTTGGAGGGATCTGTTTGGCAACGAGAGGAGCACTGGCTGTTCTATCAGATGAAAGCTTTCAGATGTTAATGAAATTGGACTCATCCTTGACCCATTTCTAGTCATTGGTATTTCACCTGAGAGTGACCTCAAGTGATAGCCAACTGGGAGATAATGTTCTAACATGCTTCGAACATTTGTTTTATAGGGAAAACAAAGATATTTGTGACTTCATATCTCACGAAGATGATAAGAGCATTTCCTATTTTCAGATGAATTGAGAGCAAAGACTAGTGAGCTGTAGTTAGTGAGCTGACAACCTAATTTTTAGGGATCAGAGTTAACAGAGGAAACGATCTCTGAGTTTAGGGATGATAATCTTCACAAAACCTAGACATCATACCTAAAAAGTCTTTTTACTCGCTTAGTTAGAGATATGCAGAACTGTGAGGAAGGCAAGCCATAAACGTGGTTACAAATTCTGGCAACCTAAGGAACTTTTCATATTGTGTAGTGATGATGTTAAGTCATATGCTATTTCTTTTTTGAAAAATTTTTGGCTGGCCTGCACAGCCTTTGGGATCTTAGTTCTCCAACCAGGAATCAAACCTGTGTCCCCTGTAGTGGAAGCACGGGGTCTCAACCACTGGACCAGCAGGGACATCCTATATGCTATTTCTTTATAATTCAGTTTCTCTTTAGACAACCTTGGGATAACTGTCCTTTATTTCTGATCTTCCTTAGATTTCTATGAATATGAGGGTAATGCTATCAATCATAAAATTCCTGGAAATAAACAGCCTGGAAAATGTGGAGGAGATAACACTGAGCTGGGTGCTGTTATAAAATATTTCAGAGAATGTTTTGTCCACTGGAAAGTAAGTCTGTTGATGATTAAAAGGTATTTCATTTCCACATTTTCTCAGTATGGAAGCAGGCTTCTATAAAGGGCACCAGAGTGATCTTTTCAAAGTGTAGCCATTGTGTTTGTCTTGCTTAAAGCCCTACAAATGTGTTTTCATTTCAGTTAAAATAAAAACACATGTGTACATGTGGCTAATTCATGTTGATGTATGGCAAAAACCATCACAATATTGTGAAGTAATCATTCTCCAATTAGAATAAATAAATTAATTAAAAAAAAAAAAAGAAACCCAAGCCACTCATCATGGTTTTAAAAGCCTGACATGATCTGATTCCCATCTGCCTTTTCCATGCCATTTCCTACTGTTTCCTCACTCTGTACTCTAACCATACTGAACCCCTTGTTGGTCCTTGAATGTGTCAACCTTGTTCTGGCCTCCTCAGATCTTCATTTGACTCCTTCTGTTTGATCTTTCAGTTGCATGTGCAAACATGACCTCTGTAGAAAGGCTGTCCCTGAAGACTTTTTTGAAACTTGGTTCCTCATCTCAGTCAGCCCTTATCTCTAATCTCCATTTGTGTTTTTCTCAGAGCATCTACCTGAAAGTAAATCTTGTTTATCTATAGGCAGCCCTTGGAGATGCTGCAGTTTCAGGTATTGGCCACCGCCATGAAGTGAATATTGCCAGAAAACCAGTCACATGAGTTTTTTGGTTTCCTGGTGTATATAAAGTTATGTTTACTATATTGTAGTCTGTAAAGTGTGCAATAGCATTATGTCTAAAGAAATGTACACACCTTAGTTAAAAAATACTTTATTGCCAAAAAATCATCAATATCTGAGTCTTCAGTCAGCAATATTAGCTACATCAAAGGTCACTGATCACAGGTTACCGTAGCAAATATAATAATGAAAAAGTGTGAAACACTGTGAATTATTGAAATGCGACGCAGAGACATGAAGTGAGCAAATGCTGTTGGAAAGATGGCACCCATAGACTTGTTGAGGCTGGGTTATCACGAACATTCACTTTGTAAAAAAAAAAAAGAAAAAAGTAGTGTCTACAAAGTGCTATGAAGTGAAGCACAAAAAACAAGGTCTGCCCGTAAGTATGTGCGTGTGTGCTAAGTCACCTCAGTTGTGTCTGACTCTTTGCAACCCTATGGATTGTAGCCCACCAGGCTCCTCAGTCCATGGGATTCTCCAGGCAGGAAAACTGGAGTGGGTGGCTATGCCCTTCAGTATATCTTCCCAAACCCAGATCTTTTTTTTTTTGAAATTCCAAGGGATTTCATTT